>NC_063195.1:24803640-24806140 GCF_017589495.1 Alosa alosa | reverse complement strand
TTGGGCGTGTTTGATGCAGAAGGCAAAAGCATCCTCCATCCCAGTGGAGAAGACCTGCATACCCTCTCCTCTTCTCAGCTCCCTCCCTCTGTTGTTTTCTTGTCCTCTCTCTCTCTCTCTCTCTCTCTTTGATTCTACAGCTGTTATTATTTCTGTCTGTTTGTCCATACATCCATGTTTTGCTCCCTTTTTCCCCCATTCTTTGACATTTGTCCATCCTTTCATTTATATTACTTTGTCTCACTCTGTTTTTCCTCTCTCTCTCTCTCTCTCTCTCTCTCTTTTTCTCTCTCTCTTTCTCATTTTTCCACCCCTTCTTGCTATGCCACCTGCATCTCGGCATATATTTGACAGCTCACCGGAACATGCCGGAGAAAAAAGGTGCATCATGATAATGAATCAAAAGCTGCAACTGACGATCGGTCTGACTTTGCTACAGTCCCTCTGTAGATGAAAAGAGCAAAGCAGCAAGGCTCTTTAGACACACACACACACACACACACACACACACACACACACACACACACACACACACACACACACACACACACACACACACACACACACACACACACACACACACACACACTCACACACACACACACACATCTGAACTGATCAAGTCAAGTCAAGTCACTTTTATTTATATAGCACGTTTAAAAACAACAGGAGTTGACCCAAAGTACTTTACATGGCAAAAGAGAGGTTGGGCAAAACAGTTAAAACATAGAAAGGGGCCCAGGGATACACAGGTCTGACTAAAGTAATGTATAAAATAAGTAAGAAGAAAAACAATATTACATGAGTAGAATTAAGAAGTAGTACACATTTATAAAAAAATAGATCAATAACATAGATACAAATGAAAGATAAATATGATATAATCAGGAAAAGAAAATGAAATGGAGTAAAACAGATAAAATAGAGTAAACAGGAAAACAAACATTCAAACAAACTGATGCTGTTATGCCACAGAGGTTTCCTTCCCTCCATCCAATCCAGCTTGTAACAACGAGTAATAACGGCCAGTTCACACTGCAGCCTTGGCAGCTCACAAGGTCCGGTGTGTTTAAGGCTAAGATGGTGCGTGCAGCATCACTACAACTCACAATGAAGCCTAATCTCACTCAGGCTAGTAATACTGTCAATCGTTGTGGATTCATGGAGGCCTACACTTGGGGGAAAAAGAGGGACTGAATGTTAAATATCTGTAGCTGTAATTAAAACACCCCTTTTTTTTTTTAACAAAAAATATGCTTGTCATGATTCATAGTTGGATGTTTTTTTCTTCTTCTAAAATGTGTTGCCTACACAGCCCCCATAACTGCCCTCCTCCTCCTCCAGGGCCGACTGCACACCTCACCAGCTCCCCCTGAGCTCTCCTCTAGCTCCTCTAGCTCCGGCTCCCCAGCCAGGGTGCGCTCCTGCACAGGCCCATGGTCCTCCGGTCCTGGCCCCCTCCTGGCCTGGTGGTGTTTTAACCTGCTGCGGCTGCCGTTGTTTGGTTTGATGGTGCTTGTGTTGTCCAAGGGTCTCATTAGATGCGCTGGCTAATGCCCCACGGCCCGGTCTCAAGGAGGATCAACCCAACCCCACACACACACACACACACACACACACACACATACACACCACCATCCCTACCACCAGGGGTTGACCACCTCTCCTGTCCTTTCTCTCTGCTCTGCTCTCTTCTCTTCTCTTCTCTTCTCTTCTATCCCCCCTTTCTCCTCTCCTCCATGAAGTAGCAATTAGGC
Organism: Alosa alosa; assembly: GCF_017589495.1. Lineage (NCBI taxonomy): Eukaryota > Metazoa > Chordata > Actinopteri > Clupeiformes > Clupeidae > Alosa > Alosa alosa. The sequence goes on along the minus strand of NC_063195.1, from coordinate 24,804,383 downwards.
CACTTCATAGGAATTCATTAACATTTTAATGAAGAGTGGAGTTGAGGATTGCAGTCAGACAGTGCAGGACTCCCACGAGGACCATCCTGACCATGGAGGGGAGGGAGGGGATGCCGGGTGGGGCATCTACCACACACACACACACACACACACACACACACACACACACACACACCTTATCCTCCACCATTCTCCCCAAAAAGCTCATTACATGCTTCACCTGTGCCTCTCTCTCTAAATGTTTTGACCAGCCATTTGTGCAAGAGGATAATGGATGAAAGAGGTAGAGATGGAGGCAGTAGGAAGGGGAGAGCTCCCCAGAGTCCAGCATTCACTGACCTCTCCCCTCTGTTGCCCTTACGTTTGTGTTTACATTTTATTTGTTTAGGTCTCTTTTTATGTCTTAATTCATGTTTTACTATGTCGTCTTGTCATACTTTGAGCCATCACCAGCGGAAGTGCAATTGAATTTAGTTGTTATTTGCAATGACAATAAAAGCGTTCAAATTCAAAACTTCATTTGGCAGATGCCTTTTTTCCCAAAGTGACTTGCAACAGTGAGGAGTCAAGCTACATTCTGAAGGAGACCTTAGGTAACAATGAATACTGCTACAATAAATGGGCCCTGTGTTCTGCAGCAAGACCCACTTGGCTGTAGCTGCCTGGCTGTGTTAGCTGCTGGCTGTAGCAACTCGAGCTACTGTAGTTAAAACCGATTGTTTTAATTTTTTTCCGTACCGACA
>NC_063195.1:24783640-24798640 GCF_017589495.1 Alosa alosa | reverse complement strand
AATAGTAATGGGTGAAACCATCTCTTAGATCATGGCAGACTGTGGCAAAGTGGGCAGCTAGAGATGCTATTTGCCCCTCTCCAAGTGTTATAGTCAGTGGGCCCTAATGGACAGAGTGCAAAGTCAGTGTATGAGCAATGTTCTCGTGCATTACAGTAGCTAACAGCATCATGTGGTGTGAGACAGCTTTTAGCTGAGCCATTGATTGTTTGCACTTAGCCTCTTTATCATGGTATTACGTTAGCATAGTTATTAAGCAAGCTTTAGTTAGACTTTAGACTTTGCATTTTGCCTAGCTTTTAAATTAGGGCCCAGAATTGCCCATGATATTTACTAAATAGAAATTGGGTGTTATATTTGGTTTAAGTTTTAAGATAGCGGGCTCTTTTTTTTATTGAATTTTGCACAATGAAAGATAAGTGTTATGAAGTGCACACAAGTGTTCTCTTGGTAGCCCAGTTCTGACAGAATTGCTCCAGCAGATCCAGGTTCAATACGTCTTCTTCACAGAGGAGGTACTTAGCTTCCTTATTAAATTGTTTGAGTCCAGGAGCTGTAGATTGTTCCAATAACACCTCTAACTGATAAATGTATTTATCGAGCAGAGAAGGACTCGGTTTCACCCTACGGCATTGAGTGAAATATTATGTTGTTGTCAAATTTCACAGCACCTCTGGTGTCCATATAAATAGATCATGTTGTATATTTTGCACTCTAAACCACTTCGTAAAAATAAAGTAAAATAGTTTAAAATAGTCATGCCTTGATGAAGGCCAATATGGCCGTAACGCATAGGCCCATGTGCTTTTGACCAGTTATCGCCATGTTAAATTAAAGGCTTTTTTTTATACTTTTTCAACTTCAGAGTGCCTGTGTAATTTCTCTTTTTTAAAGTAAAACAGTGTTTTGACTTTTACTCAAGACATTGCATTTCACATGTAAGTCCCATAGACAGGCATTTAGAGCACAGCAGAAAATCCCTTCCCAAGGTTACAGTCACACAGAGGCCTTAGTGGTTATCATCAGGGCCGGCTTTATCTCCATTCTCAAAGACTGGGGAGGCCAGCCGCCTGTTGCACACCTCAGGATCGCAGCCAGACTGTAGAACAAGATTGAAACGTTTTCAAAAGGAGCTTTTTGCAGCCCAGGGGTGCTGTACTTGAGCTGTGTATTTCAGAGACTGGTCAGGTCACGGTGCCTTTTTTCAGCTTTTAGTCTGAGTATGTCCGCCGTTTCTCCCAGTCTGAGCTCATACACCAGGGGCTGCCTATTTTTCACTTTTTCAACTGAGTGTAATTGTTGCTTAATGATTTGCTTGCCATCTGTGAGGTTAAAGGGGTGGCCATTTTGCTGCAAAGATTTCAAAATAGGTCTTCTTTGATTCTCTGTCTTTTAGAGTTATCTCTTGAATTTGTTTTGGGTTTGGGTTATTCCATTTTTCCCCAGAAACGATTTTGGTCAGTGGAGCTTTCAATTTCCTCTAGTTCTATAATGTTTTTTTTTTTTATATATATCCTTGAAGTTTTTGCTGTGGTTTTCTTATTCTTCTTATTATATTTTTGTTTTAATTCACTCTCTTTAAGCAATTTCAAAGCATTTCTCTTTCTCTCTATTTTTGACTTTCGGATTGCTCAAAAATAAATGGGCATTTAGTGCAATTTTGTGATGAATTTCATTTTTATAATATACTGACATGTTTATGTCTGTTAAGTGTGGTTATTTTGTACAGTTTCAACTTCACAGTTTTTAACTAATTTAACGCATAAAAGTGAGTGGGTTGCATTTAATGGGCTGGTTGCAGGTGTTAATTTAATTACATTGATTTAAATATATTAATTTATTTATTAATTTATATTAATATATATTAATTAAATATATATTGATTTAAATATGTTTTTTGTCTCTGTTACAGTACATTAATTTGCTCTCTCTCTCTCTCTCTCTCTCTCTCTCTGGAAAATAGACATTCAGATTCAATGGCAGTTTGTCTTAGGTATTAGCTACATCAGGCGTGTAACTGAAAAGTTCCGTTCGCGTTGCGTCTGCTGCAACAATTAGCTTCCACTATAATCAAAGGAAGTAGCTACACCAGACGTGATAGCTGCAAGTTCGTTCTAAAAAGACCATTCTTCTAAAATGGATTTTACGCGCCGCGAACGGAACGTTTCAGTTACGCCCCTGGTATAGGTTCCCTGTCAGTCTCTTTTAAATCTTAAAATGCTGCTGGGTTATGTGTATGAACATGTGTTGGCTGGTCTTTCATTAATTCATTAATTATTTCGGTAACACTTTACTTGACAGTATGAACATATGACACTGTCATGACACATGAAACCTAATCCTAATCCTAACCTTTAACCCTAATCCTGTAACCCCAACCCTAACCCTAACTATAAACCTATCCCTAAACCTAACCATAATCCTAACCCTAACAAAACAAAAAACGAATGTCACTTAATAACAGAAGCGTTATGTCATAAACGTTTATGACTTGTTTATGGCACGTTCATGACAGTGTCATGTCACTCTTATGTCGACACTGTCAAGTAAAGTGTAACCATTATTTAATTTATTCATTTATCCATCCATCCGTCCAGTTGTCCATTCATTCATTCATTCATTTTTTTTTCAAATTGTTTAATGATCTTGTTTCAAAGTGAAAGTGTTTGATAATCAGAATCTCTCTTATTCTCTCTCTCCCCCATCTCTCTCTGTCTGTCTATCTGTCTCTCTCTCCCCTCTCACCTCCACCCACCTCTCTCTCTCTCTCCAGGCAGAGCTGCAGAAGCTGAAGCAGCAGGCCCTGGAGACGAAGCAGTTCATCGACAACCAGGAGGCCGAGGAGCGCAAGCTGCTCAAGATCATAGCTGACGCTGACGCTGAGAGGCTCCGACAGAAAAAAGAATTAGACCAGGTAGAGCCGGGCAAAGGGGGCGTGCTCGCTTGCTCTCTCTCTCGCTTTCATTTTCTCTCTCTCTCTCTCCCTTGCTTTCCTTTGCCCTCTCTTTCATTGTCTCTTTCACTCTCTCTGTGTCTCCCTTTGCCTCTTTTTCTCGCTGTCTGACTTTGTTTCGTCTCTTTTTTCCCCTCATCTTTTTCATTATCTATCTATCTATCTATCTATCTATCTATCTATCTTTCTCTTGTCCTCTTTCTCTTGGGCTCTCTTCCTGGTCATCTCTTTCCATGTCATTCTCTCTCTCTCTCTCTCTCTCTGTCTATTTGTCAGATAAAAGCAGGGAGCCTCACATGTACACTCCAACCTCATTAGAACACAGGCTGAGCAGAGGGGCCTCGGAGGCTTTGCTCTCTTTCTGTCTGTGTGTGTGTGTGTGTGTGTGTGTGTGTGTGTGTGTGTGTGTGTGTGTGTGTGTGTGTGTGTGTGTGTGTGCCTTGTGTGTGTTCAAATAAGACCCAGTCACATCTGTATTTGCACATCTGTACATATGTGCATGTCTGTCTGTGTGTGTGTGTGTGTGTGTGTGTGTGTGTGTGTGTGTGTGTGTGTGTGTGTGTGTGTGTGTGTGTTTGCACACCAAGTGCGTATCCAGAGTGTGTCTCAGAAGGTGTGAATAGTCAGTATATGTATAAGTGTGTTCTACTATAGCAAGTAAGACAGCAAGTAAATTTGGCGTGGGCCAATTTGTTCCTAAGCCAATAGATGGCAGGCTAGAACAAGATACAAGAGGATACAAGAGTTGATTCTCAATGGTTTTCATCATAGTTCTCTTTACCCAAAGATTCTTGAATACAGTCCTCTTCAATCCTCTGCTTTACACAAATGGTTAGCAAAAAAACAAACTGTTCCCCTACGATGTAGAGTCTACATTATAGTAGCAACAGCAGGGATACATTTTCGTTAATGTTACAGTAACACTAAAGCACTTTTCCTCTGTCGCATGCACACTTTTTGTTTATCTAGCACCCGCTTTGCAAATAACGATGTCCATAGACACGGTAGAGTATGTTGCACGATTTAATGAAAGTGTGATGTATTGCGACATCAGAAGCAAGTCAAATTTGTAGTTTCCTATGTCTCATTCCATTGAACTACAGATCCGCTATCGATCTGGCAAGCTTACAAAGTGCGGTTATAGCCGATAGAGGGCAGCAAAACGAATACCAAGTGCCGTTCACACTGTTACGAGTTGATGAACCACTAAAGCGATTTTGGAAACATTATATTAAGGTACGAAAAACTCTATTAGGTTAATAGGTTAATATGTTATTATAAACGGCATACCTCGTTGCTGACAATGATCTGTCGGCATTTTTTGCTTTCCGTTGAAAAGTAAACCATGGTAGCCTGGTAGCTACTGTAGCTACCTGCCTCAAATATCAGATGCATATTCTGTCCCGCGAAAAAAAATAATTATGGCTGGAAGACTCACCAATTCGGTTCTACACAGGCAAAGTAATGTCATTTGACTTTCTTTCTATGCTTGGCCTGTGTTAATTTCACCATGAGTGCAGACAAGCAGAAGAGCCCTCATCACCAATGGTTTATTCCGTGTCAAATCAGTTATCGTTGTTGCCGCACCATCTCAGTTTTTGTTTAGTCAACGAGTGGGTCCCAAAACCAAGGTCTGTAAAATGTTTCTGTTTAAAATGCCAATGTTGTACCATAGATTAGATATTATGCATAGGTACAACAATGTAATGACTATGTGCCTTTATTTATGAATGTGCAACATTTTCCTGAATTCAATCTGTTTTGTCACGGTATGAGCCAAATGGCAATGATGGCGAGCTCTGAAACTGTGCACGTTCTCTTTCTCTCTGTTCTCTCTCTCCAGCCCATTCATAATGCACACAGCGCATGCAAAGTCAGCTGTGAAGGCTCTCTGGGCCAGATGTACGTACATTTGCGAACGTAGCGTTATCAGCGTCATGGACAAACCGCAGATTGCGAACGCTGTCAGACCCAAGTTTCCGTCGTATTTATCAATCGTTCAATCCTTAGTGTAAACTGCGCCTTTCTCTGCCTTTCTCCGCCCATAAACGCAATTTACGAACGTCCACAACTGAATGGCAGCGCCTACATACAAGCGCAGTTGAATGAAGTTAACTGATGACAACATTTAAAAGAATCAAATGTTTAGCGATCATAAAATAATACCATACATGATAAGATGTCAACAAGCAGCGAGAAAATGAAGATCAGTAGTTCTACTCAAACTACTTGTGCACGTAGGCTATGGAAGATTGGTCAAATCTAGCAAGTAGAAAAGTTTAAGTGAAAACGCAAAAGCGTTAGTACATCTGGCCCTGTGTGTGTGTGTGTGTGTGTGTGTGTGTGTGTGTGTGTGTGTGTGTGTGTGTGTGTGTGTGGCTGTGAAGGCTCTGTGTGTGTGTGTGTGTGTGTGTGTGTGTGTGTGTGTGTGTGTGTGTGTGTGTGTGTGTGTGTGTGTGTGTGTGTGAAGCTGTGAAGGCTCCTTGATCATGACACGCACAGAGAGGATCCAAAAACGTACCTGGACATTTGATCAATGACATCACATTATTTCCGAGGGCTGTATTACACGATCGGAATGACAGATGAATAGATCCGCTATCCTGATGCAGTAAAAGTCCGATTATCAAAATCTTCTGACAGGCAAAATGTTATTTCTGTCCATTTTGCAGGAAAAGTTGCCGATCTGATGAACTATTCTATGGAATACAGTTTTTCTGCTTTTACCTGAGAAACTAGAACCCACTTGGTCTTCAATCTTTCTTTGCACAGCAGAAGTCATCTCTTGCGAATGTGTTCACACATTTTCATTGGGTTCACACATTTCTCACACCCTTTTGCAAAACAGTTAACACAGGTGTCATTCAAAAGCCCCAAACTCTATTGGTTTTCCCATGCTAAACAAAAGGAAAACATCTTTTCACAGGTGGTATAGATTCCTTGCATAAGTCTGAATCTTTGATACACCTGTGTGAAACTCCTTTGCACAATTCTTCAATCAGCAATCATTCATTATACATAAGAGATGTCTGTTCTGTGTTGCTATATGCAAGTATGGATCTAATGCACATTTAGTCAAAGTACTGTATTGCCTATTTGGTGGAGAAAACAGTACAAAAGGTGTTTACTGTACGTCTATTTCGATGAAAGTTGTAGTTCAATGAAATGTACAGTATCTTACTAGGTGTTTGCTGTATGTTTTACAATGACAGTTACATTACATTACATTACATTACATTACATTACATTTGGCTGACACTTTTTAACCAAAGCGACTAACAACATGGTAAACAGTAAGTTTTAGAACAATTCTCACAATTTTAGGACAGTTTAAAAGAACATTAGAGTACAGTAAGAATAAGTAAGTCGGTGAGTGCTGTTTTTAACAGTTACTTGTCAGTTTAAAACGGCTGGTGAGTGCTAGGATCAGTAAGACTTGTTGTAAGTGTTGCTATGAGAGTAGATGTTCTCTAAAGAGCTGGGTCTTCAGGAGTTTTTTGAAAGTGGAAAAGGATGTCCCTGCCCTTGTAGGAACTGGAAGTGTGTTCCACCAACGAGGAACAACAGATGAGAAAAGTTTGGATTGGCTTGAGCGTGCATCGGGTGGTAGAGCTAGACGCCGTTCGGCAGAGAGGAGCAGCGGTCTGGAGGTAGTGTAAGTCTGTAAGAGGGCATTCAAGTAGGTGGGAGCAGAACCGAGACTACTTTGTAGGCAAGCGTTAGAGACTTGAATTTGATGCGGGCATACCATAGGTAGCCAGTGTAGCTGGATGAGCAGCGGGTAACATGTGCCCTTTGGGTTGGTTGTAGACCAGGCGCGCCGCCCGCGTTCTGGATCATCTGAAGTGGTTTCACTGTGCAGGCTGGGAGACCTGTCAGGAGGGCATTGCAGTAGTCGAAGTCGTGAGATGACTATTGCCTGAACCAGAAGTTGGGTAGCATCTTGAGTCAAGTAAGTCCTGATTTTCCGTATGTTGTAGAGTGCGAAACGGCATGACCGGGCGACTGAGGCAACATGATCTGAGAAGTTTAGTTGGTTGTCAAGAACAACTCCTAGATTTCTTGCAGTCCTGGTCGGTAAAACAGACAGGGAGTCAAATTTGATGTTGATGTCGTGGTGTATGGTAGGTTTAGCTGGGATGACCAGCAGTTCAGTCTTTGAGAGGTTCAGCTGGAGGTGGTGTGCCTTCATCCATGTAGCTATGTCTGAAAGGCAATCCGAGATCCGTGCTGAAACCAGGGGGTCGCAGGTGGAAAGGACAGATAGAGCTGTGTGTCGTCTGCATAGCAGTGGTATGAGAAGCCGTGCGAACGGATAATCTGTCCCAAGGAGGTGGTGTAGATAGCAAAGAGGAGGGGCCCAGCACTGAGCCCTGGGGACCCCTGTGGTGAGATGGTGAGGTGCGGATAGCTGACCAAGCCATGATACGTTAAACGAAGCGTCCTGTGAGGTGGGATTCAAACCAGGAGAGAGCAGAACCGGAGATTCCCATGTCAGCGGTATAGAGAGAAGGATACGGTGATTAACCGTGTCAAAGGCATCTTGGGAAAAATGAATAAATTATTTTTTTTATTCAGCACATTTTGTCTTTTCACAGTTTTTTTCTGATACCAGAAAAATGAGAAAGAACAGACATAGCAAAAATGTGTCTTTTCAGTTTTTTTTTCTGATAGGCCTAACAGAAAAATGAGAAAGTAATGGAACAGACATAGCAAAAATGCTCATTTTGAGAACTAGATTTTGCATTTTGTTGTCCAGTGTGTAATGATTGATTAAAGAGTGTTTTTTAATTGGCAACAAGTTGTAGTGTTTGAAGGCAAGATTTGCTTTTGCTGCATGTTTTAAGTGTTTTGAGAGAGTAACAGCCTTTTGCAAGCAAAATTTGTCATTTTGTCCAGAGTGCTTTTGTTCAGACACGGGTGTTAACTGTTTTGAGAGTGTGATTTCAGAGTTGACACAGGTATCAAAACGATCAAGAAAAACTGTAATACAAAGAAAAAAAAGGAGGCTACTAAAAAGGAATGAAAAGTGAATCACACATATGTTCTGTGGGAGCTGGGAGAGACGGAGATGGCAAGCCAGAGAAGAGGGACCAGAGAGATAGAGAGATGTCCATGTCATTGTAAAGGAAGAGTAGTTAAAGAGAGCAGGCAAGCACACACACACACACACACACACACACAACCACACACACACACACACACACACACACAACCACACACACACACACACACACACACACACACACACACCACACACACACACACACACAACACACACACACACACACACACACACACACACACACACACACACACACACACACACACACACACCACACACACACATACACACACACACACACACACACACACACACATGCATGCACGCATGCAAGCACACACACACACACACACACACGCACGCACGCAGACGCACACACACACACACACACACACACACACACACACACACACACACACACACACACACACACCACACACACACACACATGCACACACACAAGCACAAACACACACACACACACACACACACAAACACACACACACACACACACACACACACACACACACACACACACACACACACACACACAAACACACACACAGTGTTCACACACACAGTGTTGCCTTCTCCCTCTGGCCCTAGCTGCCAGACACGGCACAAACCCTCTCAGATGAAGGACACTGGCTTTTGTCCTCAGTTCTGCTGCCCAGAGAGCCCTCCAGACATACACACACACACAAACACACACACACACACACACACAGACACACACACACACACACACACACACACACACACACACACACACACACACAGAGAGAGAGAGAGAGAGAGAGAGAGAGAGAGAGAGAGAGAGAGAGAGAGAGAGAGAGAGAGAGAGAGACTGTCTCTTCCCTCTTAGTAAGCAAATGTGTGCTGACAGGCGTTGTCTCACTGGGGCCCTTGAGGGAGAGAGTGGGAGTGCTGAGGACGTGTAATAATTAGCAGCCAGCCAGGAGATGAATCGATGACACACACCGAGGACTCTCCAAGACTTCGCTGAGTGTGTGTGTGTGTGTGTATGTTTGTGTGTGTGTGTGTGTGTGTGTGTGTGTGTGTTTGAGGGTTTGAGTGTTTCAGTGTTAGATAGATAGATAGATAGATAGATAGATAGATAGATAAATAGATAGATACTTTATTGAGAGTGTGTGTTTGTGGGTGTGTGCAGGCATGTGTGTGTGTGCGTGTGTGTGTGTGTGTGTGTGTTCTTACTGTTTTGTATGTAGTGTATTTTGTAAAAAAAAAGAATATGTGATGAGGTGAAAACAAAGAAGACAAACCTTGGATCACACACCAAAGATTTGCAGCTGTCAACAACACGTTACGTTTCAGCCTTATAACCTCACTTTACCTCTTCCCTGTCAAAAATGTAGTCAAAAAAAGAAAAGAAAAAACAGAAATAAAAGGCAAATCAGTCTTTTATCTCAGTCTCAATCCTCATCAAAGACAGACAGGTTTCTTTACCATCCCTTGTCCTCTTTCATGTAGTTAGAACAAGCTCGCTGCTGTCTTCGTTTATCGACCAATTTCTCTTTTTCATCTTTATTTGTTGATGGTTTATTGATGTAAATTAACGGTGACTGCAATCAGCTTTGAAGTGTCTTCACAGTTACATCATTCAGGGATTCGAAGTTGGCAAGTTTACGTGCAGGTCAAGGAAAGGAAAGGGGAGAGTAGACTAAAGAAAGAATCAAAATATCAAATGTCATGGAAATCATAGTGTATCTCTAGGCACTAACCTGCTTCTCCCAACTTTTACAGAGGAAGCCCGAGCCTCTCTTTCTTTCTGTGTGTCTGTAGCTGTCTGATTTAGTTTCTTTTGTATATAATCATTAAGTTATTTTTCCTCTCCTCATTTTCTCTAAGTCTCTATGCCAGTGTGTCTTGAGGCGTTAACCTGTCTTTGCCCTATATAAAAAGCCCAAATATCTCTCTATTTCTCTCTCTCTCTCTCTCTCTCTCTCATTATTATCAGTTAATTGGTGATCTTGAGTCTTTCAATGAACCATAGGGGGGCTGAGGGGTTTTTTGTGCACTGGATGGGGAAGGGGAATTATTGTTTAAGTTTGTTGTTGTTGCATTTTTTTCTGAATTCTTAAACACAACTGTGATTCTTATAGCACAATTTCTAAAACTATTAATACTTATAGCAAAACCACTCACTGAGTTCGCAAAACTAAAAGCACAAACACTGCTTTGCACTCAGTTTGCAATTTTGTAACACACACTTTGCACAACTGTAGGCACAATCCACTGCACAGCACTCTTTTTGCCGGACTGTAAACACAACTCACTGCTTTACTCTCAATTTCCAAATGATCAACACACTCTTGGCAAATCTATACACATGTATGGCTATTATTTACACTATTTTGCCAACTCTGGCACACTTTGTCATGTGAACAGATAATTAGTTTTAGATAATAGTTCACTTTGCAATCAGCTTAAGCACTATAAATAAGCTACAGGTAATGTACAATGGGTACAATAGAGGGAGCAGGAAGAGTGAGAAGAGTAAGAATTAGAGGAGGCTGAAGAATAGGACGTGGAGGTGAAGAAGTAGGAGGAAGAAGATGAGGAAGATGATGCAGAGGTGAAGAAGTGAGAGGGAGAGGATGACAAGGACAAGGAGGTGAAGTTAGAGGAAGAGGATAAGGAGGAGCAAGAGGAGAATGAGGAGGGGGAAGAGGAAGGGTAAGAAGAGAAACAAATAGCCCTTTTACAGGCAATACATAGTCTACCTTGTGCACAGAGAAAGCAAAAGCCAGATGTGTTTTTTATTTATACCATAAGTGTGTAGTTGGCACATTGTGTGCTTATTATTGTGATGGCTTGTGTTTAATGTTTGATACGAAAACACCATTTTTATGAAGGTGTGAAGAGTTAAGCAAGGTGTGTTAGCTTTTGCAAGAGAACTACAATGTTTTGCTAATTGGGTGAAAGGTTTTCCTATTTGTGTGTAGAGTTTTGCAAAAAAAAACATAGTTACAAAAAATGTGCTTAAGCAATCAGAAAAAAACTGTATAATGTTTGCATATTGCATTTTTTTTTTTTTTGGGTTACTGTTTTTTTCATTTGGGTTTCCTGTAGGTGGGTGCTGGGGGTGGGGTGAGGGGTGGGGTAAGATTTTAATATGGGCTGTTTATATTGCTACTTGGTTTCTTTTGAAGTCAAAAAGTATTTATCTCTCTCTCTCTCTCTCTCTCTCTCCATTTCAATTCAATTCAATTCAATTCAATTCAATTCAATTCAATGAGCTTTTTTGGCATGACTGTTTATTGTACAATATTGCCAAAGCATTAACATTTAAAATGAAGCATTAACAGTAAAATAAACAGCAGTAATAATGTAATTACTATAATAATAGTAATAACATATATGATTTTCAATAATAGTGATATTATCTTAAATCTCTCTCTCTCTCTCCCTGTCTGACTGACTGACTGTTGCTGTCTATTTCTTTCACTCTCTTGTTGTGTATTATTGAGTAACTTTTCCCTCTGTCTCAGTCTCTCCCTCCCCTTGTAGCCAAACTTCAGGCTCACATCTCTCTCTCTCTCTCTCTCTCTCAAACTTCAGGCTCCGCTGTATGCTGTCTGCTGTATGCTGTGTCATGTGCTAGATACTGCTTGACTCGCATCTCTCTCTCTCTCTCTCTCTCTCTCTCTCTCTCTCTCTCCCCCTCGCTGGTTGTATTATTTAGTCGACTCGAGTTTACTTTTAACAAACACAGTGTTAATCTTCGGAGTGAAGCACTCACAGAGCTGTGCACATAAGGGTGTAAACCACAAGTTTCATCACTTCTTTAAGCCAACAATTCTTTTTTCTATACCTCAAAATTTGCAGCAATGCAATTTGATTCGATTCGATGCTGGGGTCTTATGACTAAAATCATATCACTTTACAGTTTTTCTCGATTGCTTTTACCTGCTTACAGTAAGTAAACTGAACCCACTTGGTCTTCATGACTACTTTCTTTGCACAGCAGAAGTCATCTCTTGTGAATGTGTTCACACATTTTCATTGGGTTCACACATTTCTCACACCCTTTTGCAAAACAGTTAACACAGGTGTCATTCAAAAACCCCAAACTCTATTGGTTTTCCCATGCTAAACAAAAGGAAAACATCTTTTCACAGGTGGTATAGATTCCTTGCATAAGTCTGAATCTCTGATACACCTGTGTGAAACTCCTTTGCACAATTCTTCAATCAGCAATCATTCATTATACATAAGAGATGTCTGTTCTGTGTTGCTATTTGCAAGTATGGATCTAATGCACATTTAGACAAAGTACGGTATTGCCTATTTGTTGGAGAAAACAGTACAAAAGGTGTTTACTGTAGGTCTATTTCGATGAAAAATGACAAGTTGTAGTTCAATGAAATTTACTGTATCTTGCTAGGTATTTACTGTATGTCTTACATGTCAATGGCAGTTACATCTTGGGAGGAATGAATAAATTATTTTTTTATTCAGTACATTTTGTCTTTTCACAGTTTTTTTTCTGATAGGCCTACCGGAAGAGTGCTTTTGTTCAGACACGGGTGTTAACTGTTTTGAGAGTGTGATTTCAGAGTTGACACAGGTATCAAAACGATCGGGAAAAACTGTAATATGTCCGTCAATATGTTTTAAGGCCTTATTTAGGCCTACATAGTTCAATACGACTTTTTCCAAGTTACTGGTAATGTTTAAAAACCTTTTTTCCACACAAATCGTGTATAGACCGTGTATAAATCCATTCTCATTCATGTTCTCATTCAGCAGACACTTATCCAAAGCGACTTACAACAATGTGAAGATTCTTGGCGAATTGATTCTATTGGCTCTACATTGTTTTCCAGGTTATGTGTTGATGGACTCGGTGCTGCTGAGTGGGTGTAGTTGTTGTTGTGGGCTACAGAGGAGCCTTGTTAGGAGTCCCTGATCCATGCAGTGGTTCAGTAAAGGGCCTTTAAATGTCAAACGTCTCCTTGCCCTAGGTGATCAGCCAGCGTGACTTCCTGTGCACCCACACAGGCAGTACAAATATCTGTCTGTCTGTCTGTCTGTCTGTCTGTCCGTCTGTCCGTCTGTCCTTCTCCTTTCTATTTGCTTATTATTATTAACTATTTTTTTTATATTATTAACTATTTTTAATCTCTCTCTCTCTCCCTCCCTCCGTCGCCGTAGGTGATCAGCGAGCGTGACATCCTGGGCACGCAGCTGGTGCGGCGCAATGACGAGCTGGCGCTGCTCTATGAGAAGATCAAGATCCAGCAGTCCATCCTGAGCAAGGGCGAGCTGCAGTACAGCCAGCGCGTGGAGGACCTGCGCCTGCTCAAGATGGAGATCAAGAGGCTGCGCCGCGAGAAGGGCATCCTCAACAAGACCGTCGCCAACGTCGACGACCTCAGGTAGGTAGGGGCCGGCCGTAAACGGGTCTGGGCCTTTTATTTACGTCTGCCGTAGTTAAAGCCTAGGGGGCATACGGCGACATAATCCATGAACTCTGAAGGCTTATTCACACCAAGAACGATAACGATGATGATAACTATAACCATAACGATAAAAGCGTTCACACTGAACTGTGTGAATGGGCCTTTAACCAACTACCAACACCAAAACCAGGAAATAGCTGAGAACCTAGAGTTTTATTAGACTTCAAAATAAAAGCTCAGTGAGGCGTTGAAGCCCTGCATCAACAAAACGAACAAAAAAAAACCTCACACAAACTCTGGCACACCCCGGCCAGTAGCCTGCAACTCCACACTCACTCAGGAATGCACATGCACAGTCAACACCAAAACACAGTTAGCTGTTACAAGTCACAAGACCCATTGACCACCAATCTGCTGCTTTCTTTTGTCTGTTTATCTTAAGTCTATAAGTCTATAAGTAACTCGGAAGCTACATCTGGCGCGTAACTGAAGCGTTCTGTTTGCGACGCGTACAAACAGTTTTAGAAGACTATTATTCTATTATTTTAACGTAAGCACCATCACGTCTGGTGTAGACAGTTCATTGATCATAGTGCAGCAGACGCTACACGAACAGAACACTTCAGTTATGTGCCCGGCGTAGTCTCCCTGTAATGAGGAAGTTATTTTTTGGATGGGGGTTGGGGGTAGCCTGGGTGCCATTCCGAACTTAGTCCCGCCCACAACTAGAATTGAGTATGACTACGTCAGGCTAGGGGGGGTGTTACTTACTTCTTTCACTTGAAACGGAAAGCATTATCTTAAACTCAAAGATGAGTTTATGGATCAAAATAATTGTGATGGTATCTGGGAAAATCAAAAATTCTTGATTACTGCTCCGTTTCATCCCTCTCTGGTGAAAATTCACCAACTTAAGAATCTAAAACTGCCCTAGCAACATCCTGGACACTGTCCCTCAGCACCATCCTAGCAATATCCTGGATGTGGCTGGGATTGTATCAGAATCTTAAATTTGTGAAATTCTGTTGCTGTGCAACAAAGTCACTGTAGAACGATATGGGTACAGTCTGAGCAGGTGACAAAAAGATAGTGTTAATTAACCGGGCCTGTCAGTGATTTCCGGCAATGGCAAAAATCATTTAATTTAATTAAATGGTTTAAAACTGTTTATAAAACATGTCAGGAAATAGGATTGGAGAATTGGTTTTGACAGATGAACCTGTTAATTGTGCTAACTCAGTAAGCTTTATTGGCATGACTGAAGATACAGTAAAGTGTACACATACACTCTCTTCACAGTCCTGGACCTCAGGTAAAGGGATGTCCGTTAGAAACGGAGTGTATAAGATCTGACACAGCATGACTACTTTCATGTCAATGCCATTTTTTTTTTTTATTTGACTGTCTGTTTGTTTTTGTGTTGTCTTGCTCTGTTTGTTTTGACTTTGTAAAATGACCTTGAGTCTGAGAAAGGCGCTATATACATATTATTATTATTTATTATTATTATTATTATTATTATTATTATTATGTAATTGTCTTCAGAAACACAATCT
>NC_063195.1:24766140-24773640 GCF_017589495.1 Alosa alosa | reverse complement strand
CATAAGTATGCTGCCCTTGAAAGAGTCATCCACTACTCTGCATAGTCGCTTTATATTGGATATATCAACTCACAGGATGCCGGTCACTGACATTTGATGGGTGTGAGTGCATGACGCTTGTCCTTGAGTATTGACCGATCCTTAGTCCCGCCCATTGAACACAAAATAAGCCAATAGCAGTTTAGCACCAGCCACACAAGCTCGGACAGCTTCAGCCTTTTAGATAGCTAGCGTAGTTAGCTAATCGCTGTATTGCATGGCACAGGGTGGCCAGCTATTCATCCATCGTGCTGTGGATGGTCATAACAAGCCTAGATTGGAGGCGAGAGAGAGACAAGATCAATACCAGACGATCAGCACACACCACCCCCATTCTCCATCAACTCCATTGGCTACCAGTTCCGTCCCGGATCAAATACAAAGTACTACTACTCACCTTCAAAGCCCTCCACAACCTTGCTCCCCCCTACATCTGCGACCTCCTGACCCCTTTACACTCCTTCCCGCTCACTCAGATCCTCTGACCAAAACCTCTTGGCTATCCCCCGCTCCAGACTCTCAACCCTGGGTGGCAGGTCCTTCAGTGCCTTGGCCCCCAAACTCTGAAACTCCCTCCCCCAACCCCTTTGTGCCTGTCCTTCTCTTCCTTTCTTCAAAGCACATCTCAAGACCTTTCTGTTTAATGATCACTTCTCCTCCACACCCAACACGTAGTTCCTACAGATAACTTGTCTTTGTTGTATTGTTTTGTTTGTTTGTTATTGTATTTCCCTGCATTTGTCTCTGTTGTATTGTTTGTTTGTTTGTTATTGTGTTTCCCTGCCTTCCTACTATGTAAAGTGACCTTGGGTTTGAGAAAGGTGCTATATAAAATAAACGTATTATTATTATTATTATATAATAGACAAAAGGGAGAAGCCTCATCTCTTGGTTCTAGCCAGCTCCGGTAATAGTTGACCGATATATGTTTATTATTAAGCTTATTGAATAACTTCCTGATAGAGAAGACAAACCATTTTGTGGAATGATGCATCATCGTATGAAATTTGCAACAACAATGTGACTCAGCAATCTCTAGCCAATAAGTGACATGCTCTGTTTGCCACTCGTTTTTTGTAGCTGATCGAAATGGCATAACTTAAGCCTAAAGCTTTCATGTAAGGCTATATTTTTAGCCTACTGAATAAGTTAATGATATAGAAGACAAACCATTTGGTAGAAAGATGCATAGTCATATGAGATTTGCAACGATGTGATTCAAAAACAGTCTTTGGTAGCATAAGTTGCTTTGTCTGCCACTCGTTGTCTAGCTGTGTGGCAAATTCGGGACCATTAGCCTATCGCTCGTTTCAATGTGGGACCTTGCAGTTGGAATTGTTGTTTGTTTATTCAAAGTCTCAAGTCCAAAGTAGCCTGGGCTATTCGAAGTGCCAGTTTAATAATTTTTTAATTAATTACGTTTTTTAACATAATTTTTATGCCATTTTGAATAGAAACTGCATACCCTTATTTGTTGGCGTGTTGTTGCAAAATCTGCGGAATCATTTTTTGCAAGCAAACTGCATACAGGAAATCTTGACGTCAGACATGATAATCATCCAAACATCTTGCATCTTGACCCGTGCTGTGCCCTGATTCAGTGCTACCAAAACTCTTCTTACCCTCTCTGTGTCTGGTCCTGCGCTGTGCTGTGTGAGAGGGGGAGTGGCTACAGTAGAGCGGAGAAGCCCAACATGAGCTTCTATTACCAATATATTTAACGATATATTTTGCATTACTTAAAAATAAAAACACGTCAAACTTGTCACTGCGCTTACTCATGCCTATAGCAAGACACTTGTCAAGTTTGAAATCAATCGGCAGAGGTGGAAAGTAACGAAATACATTTACTCACGTTACTGTATTGAGTCGTTTTTCTGTGTATTTTGTATTTTTTAAGTAGTTTATAAAATCGGTATTTTAAATTTTACTTGATTACATTTTGAGTGAAGTATTGTACCAGCTACATCAAAAATCCCATCCGTTACTTGAGTAAAAAAAAAGTTAAGACTAATGAAAACGGAAAGGAGAGAAAAAAATCGCCCCTAAACCACTAGCCTAGTGATAATGATCAGCATGTAGCCTAACAACAGGACATGAATCAAGCTGGCCCATGCAGTCTTTCTGAAAGTGATGGAGACTGGATCACTGAAATGCATCAGATTAGCCTAACCTATGAAAGTGTATATTCGCTATTCCAATCGGTTGTCTCAGTTCGTTTTAGCACTAATGATTGAGGAGATATTTAAGCAAACACCATGGGATTTTGTGTTTTGACGTTTGTGCTCACCTTTCTTTGGAAAGAAGTTTATTAGCAGTTGTTTCCCCTCATTTTGATGTCTCTCTTTTTTCCTGTTTTGGCCTTTGTTTTTAGTAACCTGACTTGGCTTTCTTGGAGAAAGACATTGCACCAGCAGCAAAACAATTAGCGGTCCACTACTAGCGATGCTCAACTAAATAAACAAAAGAGACTACCTTATGAATCGTGCAGGCGGACTAAACCATTTAGCTCTTTAGCAAGGGAGAGTGAGAGTGACCTTACACAGTTTTCACCATGTTTTGTATACAAAATCCAGTCAGTCAAACTTTAAATTTCATCTGACATTCATTTTGACATTTAATTTGGAAGTTAAAATATTCAGGTAAAATAAATATATGGTGGAAATAAGTATTGAACGCTTAATTTTCTTTTCAGTAATTAGCCTGAACTTCCAGTGAGTCTATTCGAAATTTTCACCACACATTATATTAACACACATATAAAAAAATCCAAACATAACAGTTTTGAGTTGGAATGACACAGGAAAAAAGTATTGAACGTGCCTACTGAAATTTCTTCAATACTTTGTGGAAAAAAGCCTTTGTTTGTAAAGACAGCTTCAAGACATTTCCTGTATGACAAAACTTATTGGTCGCAGTATCAGGTCTGATTTTTGGCCCATTGTTGCAAAGGTCTTGGGAGAGCTTTTTTGCTTTTATCCATCATGAAATGTTTCTTGTGTGACACCTTGGTAATGAAAAACCTTTTTATATCAATATGTAGGCTACTAACCAAGCTTATATTAATTTGCACAGATAGAAAGGATAACTACTCTCTATACAGATTCCAGCTTGTTCCTTCCCTTTCCTTGCCTTAGTGCTTTTTCTTAGCGTGTTCAATACTTTTCCCCTGTGTTATTCCACTTTATTACATGACTCTACTTATGGAGTTGTTTGGATTTTTTATGTGTGGATTACCTGAGTTATTACTAATGCCTGGTGAAAATGTTGTGCCCCCCTGTATTCCACTTTTCACGGGCCCTCTCCTCCATTGGGGCCCTATACTTCCCACTTTCCCCCAGTCACGACGCCCTTTAATCTGCTGAACCTTCTGCTTTCGTTTCCAAATATTAAAAAAACTCTCTGCAACTCAATATTGGCCTGCCTGCCTCAGCTGCCTGTGAGGGGCTTTTCAGTTGTGCTGGATTACTGTTCACTGCAAAGCGACCCAAGGATGAGTGCAACTAACTTTGAAAATCAACTACTGCTCAAACTTAAAGGAGAACTCCGTGATTTTTCACATAGATCTCCATTTCTCAATGTCCTTTTCAGGCAAGTACCTCCACTCGGCGGCCATATTGCAACACTTTTTGGGCACTTATCGTGCATCTATTCCAGCAGAAATGCCTGTGCGTGGGCTTCACGACACCAATCTTGCTCCAGCAGCGAGATCACAACAGATGATTGCCACGATGTCTTCACAGCACACCACATGATTGGCTCAATGTATTTTACAACACACCACATGATTGGCTCAATGTATTCACATGTCGACGTTTTGTCGCGGAAGGGTTGTAATATGTGTAGACATATGATGTGTAGACAACTGCCATATTGGCGTTACAAACTAACCCCATGCATTACTATGAAGGATTTTTTGAGTGCTGTATCTCCTCATTAGAAAGTCTTTGGTAAAACTGGTTGTTCTGGTCCCCCCCCCCCCAAAAAAAAGTAACTAAGTAACTTTTACTTAAAGTACATTTTAGATTAACTACTTTTTACTTTTACTTGAGTACATTTTCAGATCGGTATTTTAACTTGTACTTGAGTAATATTTTATCAAGGTATTGGTACTTTTACTTGAGTACAATATTTTCGTACTTTTTCCACCTCTGTCAATCGGACTAATGGTTCGACAGATATGCGAGTCTACAGTGCTGTGTGAGAGGGGGAGTGGATACAGTAGAGCGGAGAAAGTCAACGTGTGCTTCTTTTACCGATATATATGTAATGATATCTTTTGCATTACTTATCCAAAACACGTCAAACTTGGCACTGTTCTTACTCTTGCCCGTAGCAAGACACCTGCCATGTTTGAAATCAATCAATGGCATACTCACAGACCAACAAACAGACAGACAGACGTTCCTGTAATGTATAGATAGATAGATTGATACCAGTGTACTGTAGTCTGAGAGGGGAGGTTTTGCACACCATGGTTATCCCTCTTTTGGTTATCCTCTCTCTCTCTCTCTCTCTCTCTCTCTCTCTCTCTCTCTCTCTCTCTCTCTCTCTCTCTCTCTCTCTCTCTCTCTCTCTCGCTCTCTTCTACCGTTTTCATCCCACACATGTGCTTCTCTTCCAGTGCCCTCTCATTTTCACCTCTCCAGCTACGGACTTTGATCTGGCTGGGTGCTTGACTCGAGTCCAGAAGCCTTTAGATCGCTAATGCGTTATTAATTAGCTCAACATCTTAATGCGCTTTCTCATCCACCCACGTGCTACTTTCCTCCTTCTCCTCCTCCTCCTCCTCCCTCTCCTCCCTCCCTTTCTCTCTCCTCCCCTCCTCATCTTTCTCTTCCCTTACCCACTCGAACCAGGAGGAGCGGCTTCATTTAGATATCTAGTAGGACAAATCTGCTCTGCTAACATCCACTAACAACGCCCTTGGGTCGACAAAAATCAGTCTTTTTTTGTGGTGTGTGTGCGTGCGTGTGTGTGTGTGTGTGTGTGTGTGTGTGTGTGTGTGTGGTGAGGAGGGGGATGCAGAGCAGTGCAGTGGAGTTTGCACATGAATCAGCAGCGGCAGCCTCGTCGGCCGAGACAGGAGCAGCCTCCCGTGTTTGTCTAATGGAGCGTGTTGTGATGCCTAATCATCATTTGCCCAGGCCCCTGGCGGAGCTCGTGCGGCAGAATTACGACTCCTCCAGTCCGTCGCCGTCGCCCTGCTACCCGCTCCCTGCTCGCGGGCCGCTTCAGTACGGCGGGAACCGCGGCACAGATTGCTGGCCGTGACAGTGATGGTGATGGCGGTAAATGGCTCCGCCACAATTAGGCGAGCATATGGCTGTCTGATGGGGCTTGAGCGTCTTACCTCAGGAGAGCACCTGGGAGTGGAGACATGGGACGAAGTAGTGAGGCCAGGTAACGGTGCACCTGATTGGGGGCGTTTGAGCCCAGCGGCCAGGCAGGCAGACAGGTACTGAATGCAGCCCGGCCCCTCAGGGGTGTGTGCTGATCTCAAATAGAGCCTAATCGGCCTATTGGTGCCTGGTGCAGAGGAGGAGGAGGGTGGGGGAAAGAGAATGGCATGTTAGTGCTCAAGGTGCCCATGTGCGCGCACACAGCACATCATACATGCACACACACACACACACACACACACACACATACACACACACACACACACACACACACACACACACACACACACACAGGTACACACACACCTATAATCACTGCTCTCTGCTTCTCTCAGAGCCGTTTTCTTCTTTCCGACATCCTCGTTCTGCCTGAATAGAGCTCAGATCAA
Organism: Alosa alosa; assembly: GCF_017589495.1. Lineage (NCBI taxonomy): Eukaryota > Metazoa > Chordata > Actinopteri > Clupeiformes > Clupeidae > Alosa > Alosa alosa. The sequence continues at coordinate 24,767,810 of NC_063195.1, read as the reverse complement.
TGCAGTACTGCTCACTGAAAGCTTTTATTGGCATGGCAACACATTTCTTCATCTCTCTCTCTCTCTCTCTCTCCCTCTATCTCTCTCCCTCTCTCTGGCTCCATCTCAACTCTCTTTTTACATATTCTCCCTCTACACTTCTTTCTTTCTCTCTTTCTTTCTTTCTTTCTTTCTTTCTTTCTTCCTTTTTCCTCTTTTTCCTTAGGATTCTTCATCTCTCTCTTTCTCTCCTGACTTTCTCACTCTTTACATTGTTCTCTCTCTCCCTTTCTTTTCCTTTCCCCTCTTCATTCTCCTCTCCTTCTCTCTCTCTCTCTCTCTCTCTCTCCTTCTCTTGGACAAAGCAGTGAGCTTTATTTGCCTGTGCGACGTGACACACTCAAGCCTACATTCATACCTCTCTCTAGGTAAATGGGGCTTTCTAAAAGCCAGAGGCAATTCTGCCATTCTTCTTGTTCTTCTCACCGGAGTGCTTTGTTATTTTCCTTAGTAAGCAGAGCGAAGTCGCAAGTTGTGCAGTGTAGGGACGGGCATCTCTCTACACCTAACTAACTTATTCATTTATCATGTAAACAGACCTTACTGTTCTGTCCCTTGAGTCGGGAATCTGCTTGAGGTTTCTTCCTATATGTATCTCCAATTCTAGGGAGTTTTTCCCTCACCCCTGTCACTCATAGGCTCTCTCTGTAAAGGGCCATGAGACATTTGCAATGTTTTGGTGTTCTATAAGTGACATTAAATTGAAATACACAATTACAATTAAATACATTGAGAATACAGCAAAAGCAGTTTTCAATTAGTTTGTATGAGTGGGGGAATATCACAAAGCCTGTCAAACTGACATCAAAATATTACCTCATTTGATTTTTATTTTATTTTATTTTTTTTTTATCTTTTTCATTTTAGTGAATCAGAATCACATTTTCTGATAAAAGTATTATAGTAAAACAATATAATATAACTTTATTTCAATGTTATGATAGCATGATCCACAATAATTCTCATTACCGATACGGTAAATGACAAAGGGAGACAATTAGTAAGAAACATCTTTTTTGCAGATTGTTTTTCATTTATACAAATAATTACATTAAATGAACAGTGCAGTGCATCAAAATTAATGTGTTATATATTTTTAATTCCATTATAAATGAATTAACGCTCATTACCGATACAATACGTGTATTGTAGAGAGTTTTTCAAATCAGCTCTTTGTTATCAATACATGTTTAACAAAACCACACATGGGGCACAGTTAAGGAACATATAGCAAAATGAAAAATTCTTGTCTCTGAGAAATAAAATCTTTACAATATCTATGCATTTTTATGCATAGTGGTAATGTAAAATCTGTTATGGTTGTGTGTGTGTGTGTGTGTGTGTGTGTGTGTGTGTGTGTGTGTGTGTGTGTGTGTGTGTCCAGGCGTGAGGTGTACCACATGCAGCGGGAGCTGCTGAAGGAGCGGACCAGATGCAGGGCCCTGGAGGAGGAGCTGGAGAACCCCATGAATGTGCACCGCTGGAGGAGGCTGGAGGTGAGAAGACCCCACACCCAGCGTCATGGCCACCCTGTGTGGGGAGGAGGGGGTGAATGAATCATGGCCACCCTGTGTGTCAGTGTGTGTCTGGAGGGGAGAGATAGAGAGAGAGAGAGAGAGAGAGAGAGAGAG
>NC_063195.1:24751140-24756140 GCF_017589495.1 Alosa alosa | reverse complement strand
ATTCAGCGGGATAACAGCTACTTGTCAAAACTTTTTAAAACATTTTGTTACCATCTTTTTGCTGGTGCTGGGGGAAAAAAAAGTTCTCCACTCAAATAAAACTTGAATGTTGTGCAGTACCACTGTATTCCTTGCTTACCTTCGCCTTCAGTTAACTGCTGCTGTAGTCAGTGAATGGACTACTTGCGGAATGAAATATGTGGACAAAACCTTTGCCATTTACAGTGGTCATTATGTTTTGACAGCGGTAATTATTAAGAAATATCGGACCTCTGAATGTTGGGATGATCCACTCAATTCAGTGGAACTCTCTGCAGCATTCCAAGAGAGATGTAGGCTATAATAAAAGCCCTTAAAGAGCTGCCAGTGTAGACGGATGGTTGGGTAACTTTAGCGTTACTGCAGGTCAGAAACTTCATGCGGAATCTCAGTTGGCTTGGAATTGGAATCCCAGAGGTTGTGGTGGCCACATATTTACCTTTTAGAATGGAAGTCAATTCTGTGAATTTCTAAATGGGCAGTATATATATTTTAGTAGACTATTCGGTGTTATGGCAAGCTACCAATTAGACATTGTTTTTTTCTTCTTGCCAGTGGATTATTGTTTACTTCTCTGTGTAAACAAACTCTACTCACTCTCCAGGGAGGCGCTATCAGTTTGAGTCGATAAGATGCTACAACCTTTGATGATTGGCTTTGACAAATTCAATTATTTTATGATATGTGACTATGAAATGTTTAAATAACACGATTCAAATAGATGACATGTTTGACATGTGAAGTGATAATTTCACATTTTGATTACTGTATACATACATCATTTGCTTTCTAATTATTGGATTTTGTAACATATCTATTTATTGAGTATCTGTCAACTGATTGACTGTTGACATATTTATTTATTTTTATGTATCTTCTCTTTTTTTAAAAAATCAAAAGCATTCTTGTTCTAGCTCTGCTTCCTCTGCTCTGCTTAATTAATTAGCATTTGCTGCATCAAGCCAATGTCTGGGCAGGCCGTAAATACACCCAGGCACATAAAACATGATTTATCTCTCAATATTTTTTCTTTTTATGATCAAATCATCTCCATATATTTCTGAGAGGGAATGGCCCATGCCAGTGGGTGTGTATGTGTGTGTGTGTGTGTGTGTGTGTGCGTGTGTGTGAATGAGGGACTGTTTATGTGTGTTTGTTTGCAGTAGGGTGTTTTAGAGTGTGTACATATGTGAATTTAAGAGTGAGATGAGAGTTTGGAAGTGAATATGTCTGGGTGAGAGAGTTGACATGGCAAGATGTGTGTGGTTGAGTGTGCGTGTACAGTATGTGTGTGTGTGTGTGTGTGTGTGTGTGCGTGTGTGTTCTTGCGTGCGTGCGTGTGTGCCTTGATAGAGGGCTGCTGGAATGGGATGTGCTGGTCTCAGAGGAGCAGTTCAACTCCTGCTGAACCTACAGAGCAGGTCCATTATCCCCCAGGTCCATCTTACTCATAAATCAGGCTCCCCAGCCAGGGGAGGTGTGTGGCACCACAGGAGACATAGAGGATGCAGGGACCTCCACCTGTGTGTGTGTGTGTGTGTGTGTGTGTGTGTGTGTGTGTGTGTGTGTGTGTGTGTGTGTGTGCGATACTAATCTCAAAGAGCAGAAATGCACTGTAAAGTGTGTAGAAACACAGTTATGACTCATCGCTGGGCTAAGGGGTGGGTGTGTGTGTGTGTGTGTGTGTGTGTGTGTGTGTGTGTGTGTGTGTACATGTGTGTATTTGCCTGTGTGGCTGAGTGATATTGAAAGGCAAAGAGAGAGAGAGACGGAGAGCAAAAGAGTCAAAGTAATTGCAGATGTGTATTAAGTCCACAAAATGACTGTATTTGTCACTTCATTAAATAAGAGATTTGTTACAACGTAGTAATAGCGTTGTTATTTGGTTACCCCACAATATGCTGCTTATGTAGATTATTGTGGTGTGAGATATGAACTACACAACATTTGACATGTACCATCACTACGGCAACCTCTGGATGCACACCAAGTTTCATGACACTCTGGCCATAGTGGGTGCTACGATTTACATATTTCTGTATCTCAACAACCGCTTCAGCTATTGTTTTGAGATTTGTTATGCATCCACATTTGCTCACGTATCCTAAAGTTTCATTTGACTCACTCAGCAAAATGGCCCAGGGGCACTTGATTTCACAATCCATCCACCCACGCATTCTCACACACATACTGTACACACACATACTGTACACACACACACACAAAGTCACATTGACAGCATGCATAAATTATTATTATACACATATACACACATACATGCTACAGGCACCAGGTGAACACACACACACACGCACGCACACACACACACACACACACACACACACACACACACACACACACACACACACACACACACACACACACACACACATAGTACTCAGGGATGGAGAGGACTTGCAGCCTACAAGGAGTTGCAGGAGTAGGGCATTAAGAGAACAATGGAAAAATGTGCTTTATTTTCTTTGAGTAGCAGGTGGCAACACCATGTGGCGGTCATACCATGAACTGCTTTGTGGTACATCTATTTTTTATTTTTTTAAATAGCTCACCATCCTCATTTCAAGTGCCATTTTTATTTCCATCCATTTAATCGACTCACACACGTTTCTTCCACAGTGCAACGTGCCTGCCTCCTATCATGACTAATCAATATGTATGTGTCTTGCCCTAAGCCTGCTGTTTGACCAGAAGACGTCCAGGGCGCTTAAGCGTTTTAATGTGTGCGAGTTGGTCAATAATCCCACTGCAATTAACTGTGGTCCCACTGCGCTCCCACCTGTCTTAGGCTACTGAATGGTGCGGTGTATGGTGTAGAGTTAGAGCATATTTGGAGTGCATGTGTGTGTGTGTGTGTGTGTGTGGGGGGGCTAAAAAGCCATTGCTTCTTTAAATTGTTGAACACAATAAATAGAACACAAGCCTGCACTCCTGTTAATGCTCTCTGTCATTCCATATCTCTCTTTGCCTTTGGCACTTGTCATTGTGCATGTATTTGTTGTTTTGTATTTTTCAAAAGATTTACCTCTACAAGAATGCAATTTTAGTGAGGAAGCTGATTTTGGTTATCAGCTTTCGGCCAAACAGTACACATTTGAGATCGTCACAGCACTCACACATCTCATTTCTCATGGAAGCCTGTCCTTGACTCCTCCATCCCTGTTGCATGCTTTCCGTTTCCTTTCATGTGTTATCGAAAGGAGCTGCTCCGCCGTACGCTTACAAAGAAGGAAAGAAGGAATTAATGGAGGACTGACAAAGAACTTACATTTACCTCTGTCCATCTCTCCATCCAGAATTTGCAAAACAAGTCAGAAACCTATTCATTCTGAGTGCCCATATCCACATAGCCTTGCCTTTTAACGTTTAGCCACATTCACATAGCCTGGCCTTTTAAACAATCATTGAGTAACCAAGGAGAAAATATGTAAGATTTGGGCTGAATCCAATTTCCCTTCCCTTTGTCCTCCACTCTGGGTAGTGTCCTTTGTCCTTTGTCCTCCACTCTGGGTAGTGTCCTTTGTCCTTTGTCCTCCACTCTGGGTAGTGTCCTTTGTCCTCCACTCTGGGTAGTGTCCTTTGTCCTCCACTCTGGGTAGTGTCCTTTGTCCTCCACTCTGGGTAGTGTCATTTGTCCTCCACTCTGGGTAGTGTCCTTTGTCCTCCACTCTGGGTAGTGTCCTTTGTCCTCTACTCTGGGTAGTGTCCTTTGTCCTCCACTGGGTAGTGTCCTTTGTCCTTTGTCCTCCACTCTGGGTAGTGTCCTTTGTCCTTTGTCCTCCACTCTGGGTAGTGTCCTTTGTCCTCCACTCTGGGTAGTGTCCTTTGTCCTTTGTCCTCCACTCTGGGTAGTGTCCTTTGTCCTCCACTCTGGGTAGTGTCCTTTGTCCTCCACTCTGGGTAGTGTCCTTTCAGGATGGACACACTAGAGGTAGGGGTTCAAATCTTCACCTAGGAAATCACTTGCTATCTTCTGACTAAAATTGCAAGAGAGATCAAAGACAAATTCATCTGTTGACAAAAGGCAGAATGCACTACATTACAATACATTACATTGCATCACATTTACATGTGCATACATTACATTCCCCATCACCATCTCCAACAGTTAGCTCCGTTTCAGAGTAGAAACTGAAGAAAACACTAAATCACTGGTCTTCACAGCGCACAGCTGTCCATCAAACTCAAGTTCTTAATTTTGAATTCTCTTTCTATCCCAGTTTCGAATCTAGCCAAAATCCATCCAAAAATGCTTTGTGTGGAGATGTATACAGAAATATATCAAACCATATCTTGATCTCCAAAATAAACGAAACACCCCACCACCACACTACCCTGGAAATCCAGAGTTCTTGTGGGAGCACAATTTGAATTTGCAATGAGTAGTGATGCTCATTACTTATGTCCCTTGTATCGTGGGGCACCAATCACATCGGTGTATCTGATATAGGTGGGCCAGAGGCGAGCTAAACAGATGACAACAGTGCTGCAACGTAAAGTCCAGAATGCATGCTTGGTGCCGCCCCTCGAGTTGGGCCATTACATTAGTCATGGCCAGACCCTTAATCTCTCTAGATTTCCAGGGTCTGGATTTCCAGGGTAGGGAGAAGTGGTGGAGGAAGGGGTTGCATTGGGATTCACTGTCGATGATGGAAATCAAGGGTGATGCAACACCATGCGGTGGTCATACAGTATATACCATATACTTAGTTTCATTTTTATTTTTTCAACTTCAAGCCTGTTGACAATGAACTTGCCATTAAGGTTGGCAACTAGTTTTGTTGAACAGTTTGAGCTTGATAAGCGTCAAAACCCAACTCCTCTCCTGCGGTGTGCACTTCCCCCCATGTCACCTCCCAAGTGTTGTGCTGCACACACTGTACTGCATGTGCAAGCTGTCCTTCAGATTGCACAACAGGCTGCACTGTGAGCCTGACAACCTG
>NC_063195.1:24738640-24743640 GCF_017589495.1 Alosa alosa | reverse complement strand
CGACAATGAGTCTGTTTTCTCTGACATGTCAGACTGCTCGTTGGGAGACCTCGCCGCATCTGGTGAGGGGCTACCAATGCAGCATAAAGCAGAAGACATAAGCCGCTTTCTACGGATAATGAAAGGACTCGCGTAACGCTCAGGTTGAACAGTACTTTTCGATTCAAGGTCAATTTATTAATGATGTTTCCGTCCTGATAAGAGAGTGTGCTTTCACTAATAAGGAGACTGCGCGCCTCCGAAAGTTCCTGACAAAGCTTAGGAGACAGGTACGGGAGTCGTCTTCCCCGCCCCCGGTGACATCAGTATGATGAATACGTTTCGAGTCTGCACCCTGAATTTAAACGGTGCACGGGACAAAGCGAAGAGGTAAACTTTCTTTGACTTCATCACCCTGAAACGGGCAGATGTTATGCAAGAAACTCATAGTGAAATGGAACGAGTTGGAATGGAGGAGGGAAATGGGAAAAATTGTTTTAGTCATAAATCCTCTGTAAGCGGAGGTGTGGCGATTTTATTCTCAAAATTGTCCATACCTCTTTCTTGCCACGTAGAGGAAGTAGTTCCAGGCCGACTTTTGACAGTCAGGGCCGTTTTTGATGACTGTGTAATGTTTTTTGTAAATGTGTATGCACCAACGAATGGGGCAGAGAGGGTGCGTTTTTTTAGTAAGCTTGATGAGGTGTTCAGTGACCTGGATCCGGACAGTCTTGTTTTTATGGGTGGTGATTTTAATTGCACTGTTGATGATCGATTGGATAGGAATCACTTGGAACCTCATACTCCCTCACAGCTGGCAGTACGACAGTTTATTAATACCCATGAGCTGCAGGACACATGGAGAACTTTGCATCAGAACACCAGACAGTACACATGGACTCATAGTAGAGAGAATTATATTTCCTTAGCTCGTTTGGATAGAATTTACATTTTCAGGCAGCATCTCAATAGTTTAGTATCATGTCATATTTTGCCAACGGGTTTTTCTGATCATTGTGCTGTAGTTTGCAGTGTGAGAATTAAGGCTTTTAGGCCTGGGAGTGCGTATTGGTGTTTTAATACTTCACTTTTAGTGGATGACCATTTCAAGGAGACTTTTATGTTTTTTTGGGGGATTTTTAGCCTACAAAAAGGCTCTTTTTCCTCCTTGCGGGAATGGTGGGACCATGGCAAGGTTCAGATTAAGCTTTTCTGCCAACAGTATACCTTAAGCGTTACTAAGGATATCATTCTCTCACTTCAAGGTTTAGAACATGATATCTTGAACTTGCAGAAGTCTGGGATGTCCACGGAGCAGTTTCAGCTCTTTGAGGAGAAGAAGGGCAGACTTACTGACCTACTGGGTGTCAGGGCACAGGGGGCGCTTGTACGCTCCCGCTTTCAGAGCGTTACCCTGATGGATGCTCCGTCCAGGTTTTTCTTTAATTTGGAACGGAAAAATGGTCAGAGTAGGTTGATCCATAGTTTGAGGTCTGAATCGGGCCAGGACCTGTCTGAACCTGCTCAGATTCGTAACTATGCGAGACTGTTTTACTCTAAGCTGTATGACTGTGAGTTAGTGTCGAGTGATATCCTGTCCAGCTCTTTCTTTACTGGACTGCCCAAAGTGGCGAAAGAGTGTTATGCTGCACTTGACATGACTCTTACGCTCCCAGAGCTTGAAAAGGCCCTTATGGGCATGGCCAGTGGTAAGTCTCCTGGGATTGATGGGTTACCCATTGAGTTCTATAAAGTCTTTTGGCCCTGCATTGGGGAGGATCTCCTGGCAATGCTGCGGGAGAGCCTGGGAGGGGTGTTTGCCCCCTTAGCTGCCGCAGGGCAGTTATCACCCTTTTGCCCAAGAAAGGTGACCTGCGGGACATTGGGAACTGGCGTCCTGTGTCCTTATTATGTTCAGACATGAAAATTCTGTCCAAGGCTTTAGCTTTGAGGCTGAGGGAGGTGATTGGTCAGGTGGTCCACAATGATCAATCCTACTGTATACCTGAGCCGGTCTATTTTTTGACAATGTGAATGTGGTAAGGGACTTGTGGGATGTCTCACATGATCTGGGTATCGATATGGGGTTGATTTCCTTGGATCAGCAAAAGGCCTTCGACCGTGTGGAGCATGAGTTTTTGTGGGCCGCCTTAGCGTCCTTTGGTTTTAGTCCCGTTTTTATGAATATGGTAAAAGCTCTTTATTGTAATATTGAAAGTGTGCTGAAAGTGAATGGGGGTCTGAGTGCTCCTTTCAGAGTCAAGAGAGGGGTCAGGCAGGGGTGCCCAATGTCTGGCATGTTGTACTCTCTTGCCATTGAACCGCTGCTTCACAAGCTTCGTACTGTTTTGGGGGGTGTTCTTTTGCCTCATTGTAATGATCGTTTCTTTTTGTCTGCTTATGCAGATGATGTGACTGTGTTTGTTAATGGTAAAGATGATGTAATTATGTTAAATAAAACTGTTTTGGATTTTCAACATGTATCATCTCATGAAGGTGAACTGGGGAAAGAGTGAAGCCATTTGGTTTGGGGAGTGGGAGGAGAGGTGCTCAGGGTTGCCTGGTGGGCTGGTGTGGAAAAGAGAAGGGTTTAAGTATTTGGGTGTTTTTTTGGGTAATGACCTTTTTGTCCAACAGAACTGGGAAGGGGTCTTGGATAAGGTGAAAGGCCGCCTGGGGAAATGGAAGTGGCTACTTCCCCAACTGTCATATAGGGGGCGGGCACTTATAATAAACAATCTAGTGGCCTCTGCGTTATGGCATAAACTTGCCTGTATGGAACCCCCTGCTGGACTACTGGACAGCTTGCAGAGGGAAGTGGTGAACTTTTTTTGGGACAAACTGCACTGGGTCCCACAAGCAGTTCTTTTTCTCTCAAAGGATGATGGGGGACAAGGACTCGTCAGCCTGTCTAGCAGGAGAGACACGTATCGATTTCAGTTCGTCCAGCGGCTGCTCACTGCTTCGACTACTGTGGCCTGGAGGCCGCTGGCTCACACTATCTTGTGTAGAGTAAGTGCGCTGGGACACGGCTCTGTTTCAAATGGACAGTGAGCGACTTGGGTTTAATGGACTACCACCTTTCTACAAAAGTCTTTTTAGGGTTTGGGGACTTTTTACCCGTCAGTGGGCTGGAGGGTTATCCTCTGTTCACTGGCTACTTGAGGAGCCGATTGTGTTGGGGTCACGTTTTGATGTTTTGTGTTATTTTCCTGGTCTCACAGCCTTGCTTTTTGAGAAGAGAGCCCTGCAACTCCGGCAAATTGTTGACAGGGCAGGTTGCAATTTCCAGAATGTTCAGGCGGTAGCCTCCTTTTTGGGTCTGAGGTATGTGAAGCGATTTCTTGATAAGCTTAATGGGGTCCTGAGTTGCCAGGAGAAAAGTCTTTTGGAGGACTGGGACAAGGGTAATGTTCTTTGTGACGATAGGGATGTTTTTCCAACAGTTTTACTTTCACCTGCTTTGCTAGAATGTGGTCATGCTAGTCCACTGCTAGTTTCTGGGGACCAGGACAGTATTGTTTTGTGTTCAGCTAGTGGGAAAGTTCTGTACAAGAATCTGGTGAAGGTGTTGCACAAAACCACTCTCAGGGGTAGGATGGACAATGTTTGGAGGGATAGGTTGGGCATTGATGATGAAATGAAACCTGTGTGGAGAGTGATTTACAAGTCCCCACTGACCAAAAGAACTGGGGATCTTCAGTGGAGGATCTTGCATGGTGCTATTGCTGTTAATGCTTTGTTATCTGTGATAAATCCTGCACTGAGTGACATGTGTCCTTTTTGTTCTGACAGGGAGACTATTTATCACTGTTTTATGGATTGCAATAGGCTTTCCCCTTTATTTTGTGTGTTGAGTCTTTTGTTTTTTTCTATGGGAACAAGGTTCACAAAGCAAGGTTTTATACTTTTTTTATAATCAGAGACAGAAGTCAAAGTGTGAACTCATCAATTTCATTAATGGCCAGGCGAAGCTGGCTATTTATCTAAGCAGGAAAAACAAGGTGCAGCAGAAAGCTGGAGATGATGTTGTTGCAGTTTTCAAGAATTTAGTCAAGTCGAGAGTCACTATTGACTTTTATTTTTATAGATTAACAAGGGCAATTGATGTTTTCAAGGACAAATGGTGTTGTGTTGGTGCGCTGTGTTCTGTAACAAATGATGAGCTTTCTTTTGCCCCTTTTTTGACATGAGTGACTCATGACCTGTTTTTTTTGTTTTTTCTGTTTGTTTGTTGTTTTTTGTAGACTGATCTGTTAGTGGTGCTTATGGTTGTTGTACAATAAAGCTTGTTAAAATTCAAATTTCTCTCTCTCTCTCTCTCTCTCTCTCTCTCTCTCTCTCTCCTGCTCCTCTCTCCAGGCTGTTCTCATACATACATATAAAGAGCCTGATCTCTCGGTGGCCTTCTGACCAGGGTGTGATTGAACCGTATGAAAATTGAGCCGTAGCACTTGTGTGTGTGTGTGTGTGTGAGAGAGAGAGAAAGAGGGAGAGAGAGAGAACATTTCCGTGTCTGTATGCCTATGCCCACTTAGTGATGTGTGTGCGTGTGTGTGTGTGTGTGTGTGTGTGTGTGCATGCACATGTGTGCACTCTAGACTAGAGTCAGTGCCTTTGTGCTCTAATCCAGACCCATTCACCAATACTACCAGCAACCACACACAAGCACTCGTATCACATCAGAAAATTACTCAGGACAAAAAAAATGAGTGAATAGAAGGATGGCAAAAGAGAGAGAGAGAAAGCGGAAACCGACAGAGTGCTAAGGAGAAATCAATGATCCGAAGAATTGGCAGCAGCAGCATCTCTGATGGTTCCATGGCCACCATTTAGGCTCTAATTTAATATATGAAATGCCTGGTATGGAAGATTAAACAGTAATGCACCTGTCGGCTGGCCATATGGAACGGAACTAACGGAACACCGGACAGAACGCGGAACGCATAGACGCGGAACAGTGAACCCACTGTTGCTCTGAAAGACATGGATGGAGATGATGTGTCTTGCTCTTCAGTATT
>NC_063195.1:24728640-24733640 GCF_017589495.1 Alosa alosa | reverse complement strand
AAAAGTGTGCATAAATAATTCACAGCCTAGGTGTATAATTACCACAGACTCCACAGTCGTCCAGCCACCTCTTGGCCCCGCACTCCGTTACACACACACACACACACACACACACACACACACATATATATATACACAAACACAAACACACACACACACACACACACACACACACACACACACACACACACACACACACACACATACACACACACACACACACACACACACACACACACACACACATACACAGACAAACAAGCATACACACACTCCGGCAGCTCTGCTTTAAGGAAATTCTTGAGAACTTTGTGCCCACCCCCCCTACACACACACACACACACACACACACACACACACACACACACACGACACACACACACACACACACTTCCCTGACTGGGACAAAGTGTGTGACTCAGTCTCTGTCTCTCAATAGTGTTTTTCACTCCTCTCTAATGTGTCTGGGTGTGTGTGGCGGTGTCATTATGCAGTGGCAAAGACAGACGAGACCAGAGAGAGAGAGAGAGACTGAGACTGAAGCGCTTCTGCAAATGAATCCTCTGGAGCCTCTAGTCTCATTCAGCGACACTGTGGGCCACACACACACACACACACACACACACACACACACACACACACACATGCATAGACACACAAATTGTCTCACATGCAAGCATGTCTTCTCATGCGGTTACACACACACACACCAAGAGTTAATCCTGTAGAATGTGATATAGTTACTTACATGTATGTTCTTTACACACACACACACACACACACACACACACACACACACACACACACACACACACACACACACACACACACACATTCACTCACATGCCTGTCACTTCACACAAGTGTTTCTCACTGAGCAGCCTAATAAGTCCTTCACCTTTATCATATGCAATACAATATTTATGAAAGACCGGAAAATCACACACACACACACACACACACACACACACACACACACACACACACACACACACACACAAATGAGTGCTATGCCCTCTGCATCTGTAATAGCATCAGTAGTGTCTGCTCGTGATTGCCTAATTGCATGCAAGCTCACTGACAGCCTGTGCCAGGTTGACCCCGTGAATTACTGTTAATTAATTTTAGATTAATAATCAGCGGCCTGTAAATCCTGAAATCAAATGAAACGACAGACTGAAGTCAAAGCAAGCCAAGTCATGCTGCTCTCTCTCTCTCTCTCTATCTCCCTCTCTATCTCTTTATCACTCTCTCTCTCTCTGCTCTCTCTTTCTCTCCCTCTCTCTCTACCTCTCTGTCTCGATTTTACACACACACACAAACACACACACACACAGACACACACACGAACACACACACACACACACACACACACACACACACACACACACACACACACACACACACACACACTCACTCATTCACTAATAGTGATACCTCTATAGTTTTTGTTTAACTGTATAATAAATGTACTTTTAATCTGAATTAATTCCATCAGTTGATACATTGTGAGTGTGTGTGTGCATGTGTGTGTGTGTGTGTGTGTGTGTGTGTGTGTGTGTTTCATCTGGCATAGAGACATCCATCCAATCCAGAGAATAGGCGTGGACTCTTGTGCCTTGTCAGACTAGCTCTCTATTCTTTACTTTATACTAGCACTCTCTCTCAATTCAAATTCAAATTCAAATTCAAATGTGCTTTATTGGCATGACTCAGAAAATAGTGTTGCCAAAGCAGTAACATGGCAATACAAACATATACAATATTTGTTTTAAGGGGGGTCGAAGAAAGGAAACTTATCTAAACTAAAAGAAAGAAAACTTATGTTTAAAAAAAAAATAGTAACTAAATCCATGTTTAAAGAAAACTTTAAAACATGTATAAAGAAAACATGTATTCTTAAATCTAAATTTAAAGGAAACTTATACAATAGTCTATATAAAACTATTTAACAAAAACTATATACTGTATGCACTTTTTCTATGTGAAGTTTTCTCTTAAAATGTGGCAGGACTGTAAATATTGGTAGGCTAAGTGGGCACATTTATCTATTTCTCCCAGGAGGAATTGTAGTTTTTGTTCATTGGTGGCAGTCATAAAGCCGGGACAAGTGATTTTAATTTGTGGGTAGAATATAGCTCTTAAGTGTTGATAATTGGGACATTCTGTGAGGAAGTGGCATTAGTCCTCTACCACTCCAGTATTACAGAATTTACATATTAGATCTTCCGCGAGCTATCCAGGTTTGGCCCGGTGTCTACCCTTTTCTATTGCAAGGAATGATCACTCAGTCGATACTTTGACAGGAGTTTTCTATGACGATGGTTTTTAATTTCATTTAAATATGGTGCCAAATTGTAATCAATTTGAATAGTTCTGTAGCAGTGTAGCTTATTTACTTGTTCGATTTTGCATTTCCATGTGTTAATGTAGTTTTGTTTTGCTGTGTTCTCTACTTCTTTTGCTACTGAAGCAATACTTGAGCTGCAGTTTTTTCAGGTTAGTGTTTTTTGTATTATGAAGTTTAAGGGGTCACTCTCTGGGTGTTCACTCCTCAGCTGGGCAGCAGTGTGGTGATATTGCTCTGAATTGCTAGTCTGAAGATGATGCCAGAATTTGGTTGCTCTTTTTTGTATGTCTACAAGGAGGGGATTCAATTCAATTCAATTCAAATTTGCTTTATTAGCATGACTGTATGGGAACAAACAGTGTTGCCAAAGCTATTGTTAATAGTGACATGTAACAACACATACAACAGCTATTGTTGATAGTAACATAAAAAAAAAAAAAACATAAGAATACATAAGAAAAAGGGGCGGGGTACAGAATTAAGAATTTAGAATTACAGTTCTTTTTTTGGTGCTTTTTTCAGATCAGAATGAAAATTCTCATAACTATTAGTTCAACCTCCACAACATTTAGTCATTTGTGCACATCATAGTAGCAATTTCTCCTTCCTCTGAACAAATTGCAAATGCTTTTGGACATGTATCAGTTGCTTTCATACAATTCTCTGCTGTTTTTTAACATTATCTTTAGCTTATGTCATGTCAGTCAAAATGAACTATACTTATGGATGCAGAATAGTCGTTCCCAATAAAACTAATAGTCTTCATTTCATTGCTTGAGTCATTACATACAAAATTGTTCAACTAGTTATCAAATTCTGTCACAATGCTGTGGAATTGCAAAGAGCAGTACAAAAAATGCATTATTCAGTGTCTTGTACTCCTTACTCCCCCTAACTACAGCAATGTGTAACTTTACTGTAGTTTTCAAATGGCTGTACAAGTACTGTATAGGGCTGTCTTGAGCATGTCCAGGTAGTGTCACCGAGTTCTGACCTTTTTTTTGCATTGGAAAACAATGAGAGAACTGTCACAATGAAAACATGACAAAGCCATTTGACTATCTTGTTCTATATTTTGATGACACTGACAGTTTCATTGACATGAATACCTTCTTTTGAGGAATGGACTATCCATTTTGAGCAAGTGAAATGCTTTTGCAGGTCATCCACTAGGTTTTGCAGTTTGCACTAATTGTTTTGAGAATTGCACTAACTTCTGTGCAAATGTTAATAGTGATGTGAGAAAAGCACCAAAGCGACTGAGAAAAACTGTAATAGGATGGTGTGTGTGTGTGTGTGCGTGCGTGTCTCTCTCTCTCTCTCTCTCTCTCTCTCTCTCTCTCTCTTGGAATTCACCACATGTGACATCATTAGCGATTTGAACTACTGTATCCAGTAGCCTAGCCTTCGGTTTCCGCACGTTTGATGGCACTTGTGGCCCTTTTCCACTATGGGGTAAAAACCCGGCGTCAGGGGTAAAGCCTCAGACGTTTTTTATTTCCATGATTGAAGCCGTACCGGGGCCGGGGCCCAGACGGCCCCAGGTCAGCCCTGGAGTAGGGCAGGGCCAAATCTGGGCTGAACCGATGACTTTTGGAATACTTAAGCTGATAAGCAAAACAGTTGTGCATTTTATGACTAAAGCATGAAAGTTTCACTATATAATCTTCACCCCGTAAGGTTTAATTTCAGACGTGGAGGCACTTCAGTTCTGATCTCTAGGGCTAGATATTTGCTGTATAACATCTTTGAGGAGTGAAACATTTTTACAAGTCATTCCAGAATTCTACTGTAAAGATCTAGAACTTACATTAACTGCCATTCAAACTGGTTGCTTGAGTTCATTATAACCAAAGATATATAGGCCTATCTATGCTCCTGCTATTATGCCTATAAATAGATATATATATATAGATAGATAGATAGATAGATAGATAGATACAGTAGATAAATAAATAGATAGATAGATAGATAGATAGATATATATATATATAGATAGATAGATAGATAAATAGATAGATATATACAATAGATAGATAGATAGATACAGTAGACAAATAAATAGATAGATAGATAGATAGATAGATAGATAGATAGATAGATAGATAGTGGGATGGTAGATGGTAAATAATATGATTTAAAGAGCAATTTAATAAGGAACCCCTTTCAAAAAAACTCAACTCACAAGTATTTGTCTCTGTGTATGTCCAGGCTAACAGTCTCCTGAGCAAGAGGACTTGAAAGCAGCCTTTTTGCACCTGCAAGGCATAGTACACCCGTTTTTGCAGCCACAATGGATCAAAACTTTCGTTTTAGTGTCATTTAACTGAAATATATATATCTATGAGCAGGAGCCTATAAGCCTAACAGGGAAGCTACACCAGGCGCGTAACTGAAGCGTTCCGTTTGCGACGGCTAAAAAAAATTTAGACGAATGGTCTATTTTTTCCGAATGTACGTGCCGCTATCACGTCTGGTGTAGCTACTTCCATTGATTATAGTGAAAGCTAATTGTTGCAGCAGACGCTACGCAAACAGAACGCTTCAGTTACGCGCCTGGTGTAGCTTCCATTTGATCCATTTGATACGGTCATAATGAACTCAAGCAACAAGCTGAATGGCAGTTAATGTAAGTTCTAGATCTTTACAG
>NC_063195.1:24708640-24723640 GCF_017589495.1 Alosa alosa | reverse complement strand
TCTTTTGGTTTGTTGTTGTTCTGCACTGTCAACTTGCAGACTGGTCATGTTTTGGTTGGTGAGCTCCTATGTGTTTTGTGTGTGTTTATATGTATTTGTGTGTGTATATGTAAACAGTATATGTATATGTATTTGTGTGCGTGCGTGTGTTTGTGTGTGTGTGTGTGTGTGTGTGTGTGTGTGTGTGTGTGTGCATGCATGTGTGTGTATGCGCACGCGTGTGTGTGTTTGTGTGTGTGTGTGTGTGTGCATGCGCATGTGCGTGTGTGTGTGTGTGTGTTTCGTCAGACTGATTGGTGTTGAGTTGCTCTGTTGAGGCTTAAGAAGTCCTGTGGGATCAGACTTACCTGTAAGTGTGTGAGTGTGTGAGTTGAGGTCTCTCCCTCCCTCCCTCTCTCTCTCTCTCCCTCCCTCCCTCCCTCTCTCTCTCTCTCTCTCTCTCTCTCCCCTCTCTCTCCCTATATCTATTTTTTTGTCTTCTCTCTGTCTGTTTGTTTGTGAGCTTGTCTGTCCACCCCAGACAGACATCTTGAACAGCTCCCCTGGACACCTCCCTCTCTCCCTCCATCAGCAGTGGTGGGCTTCTGTCAATACAGATACTGTAGACAGACAGACAGACACAGTAAAACGGTAAAACAGAAGGTTTTCAGGACCCTCAAGTGATCCACACTTTAGATATTGTATCTCATGTTTGGCTTCAGAAATGAAAAAGAAGATAGGGAGCCCACACATATTTTATAATTTATAAAAAATAATTTGTTTTTAAAAGAACTCAGGGAAGCCAGTATTGTGAAGATGTGCAAGTGTATGTCAAGTGGATATGTTGAAAGCAAAACAAAAAGCCACTTCTGTTATAGTTGAACCATGGCCTCCTTCTACTGCGCCCCATCAAGTACAACACACACACACACACACACACACCTGCACATCCCAGTTCACCATGCAGCTAAAAGGGTCAGGCGCTGACAGGCACACAAACACACTCAGTGGACAGGGTCAGTGTGGACACTGCAGGGTCCTAACAATCTACGCAGGATTGGATAGCGAAGCGAAAACAGTTTGTGGAGTGTTTTGTGAAACAAAGTGTACAGCTGCACAACTTAAAAGGGTTCTAAATGGGTTCTAAAAGGGTTCTAAATGGGTTCTAAAAGGGTTCTAAATGGGTTCTAAAAGGGTTCTGAAAATATTCTCAGTGTGCTGCTGCCTGATGGTTCTGTGTGTGCAGTGCATTTGGAATGGTGTTGGTCTAAATCATAACGGATGGTTTAGGCGAAGACGCACAACGCAGCGCATTAATATCAATAGCAATGAGTCACCCAATTAAAGATGAATACATTCACACACACACACACACACACACACACACACACACACACACACACAGTACTTGTGTTTGTTCTGCTCCTCTGTTCGTTGAGCTGCCCACCTGTTGCCTCGGCTAACCTATTTTTTTACTCCCCAGCACTGTTCAGCCACTCTGACATTTTGTGTGTCTGTGTGTGTATGTGTGTGTGTGTGTGTTTGGCTGAATAGCGTTTGGCTGAATTGTCCTGTGTCCTTGTGTGAACACTGTCCAGGGTTTGCTGGGTGTTAGACTATTATGGGCTTTATTATCTTTTTCTCCTGGACTGTGATGGGTGGGAGGAAGCCATTTTATTCTCTCTCTCTCTCTCTCTCTCTCTCTCTCTCTCTCTCTCTCTCTCTCTCTCTCTCTCTCTGTGGTCACTCATGTAATTAGTGAGGATTGATTGAGGCTCAGCTGCAATGGTGAGTCCGGTTGTGCCTACCACCTATTTGTTTATTTTGGCCTTGGTGATGCCGGAGATAGACTTGGGTCTTGCGAAGCCTGGTGGAAATTTAAAAAGTTGTGGAAGAGGCCGTGTTTGTGCCAAGGGCTACGCCTGCAGAAATGGTTTATTTCATCGCTCAAGTGACAAGTCAGTGTTTTTATTTATTTATTTTATTTTATTTTATTTCTATTTCGGTTGATGATTCAAAGGAGGTTGGGGGGGGGGGAATAGATTCATACAGTATAAAAAAGGATCGTTTTCCAAGTATATTCAGAAAAGCTCAGGAGTAGACATTTGAACAAAATTCACAAAAATCGGTCACATAGAGACATAAAAAAGAAAACATAGACACAGACAAACACACACACACACTAACACACACACACACACACACTGACTGTGTCCCAATCCAAGTCATAAAGGCATACATAAACTGACTACTAGCTCACACAATCACCAATTCACACACTAACACACACACACACACACACACATTCTCACACACCTCCGCAAAACACTCTAACACACTCTGGGTGCCACCCTGTCTCCCCGGATGCTTCATATGAAACACTTGAGGCCAGACTGCAGTCCATGATGAGTCCTCACAGGTGCTTCACTGAAAGTGAGGTGTTCCATTTCAAACTGCAAACCATCCATCTGGGTAATAAACACACACACACACACACACACCTCTCCTCTCTCTGCCTCTCACACACACACACTGTCCCCTCTCTCTCTCTCTCTCTCTCCTTTCGCTCTCTCTCTCTCTCTCACACACACACCTCTCTCTCTCCTCTCTCTCTCACACACACACACTCAAATGATATTATGTAAACGACTCAAAGTCATTGATTGTACTTGATCCCTTACTCTTGAAGAAATTCTACCTGTTCCATAATTGCAGACTTGCATTAGTCTATGGATGCAGTTCAGAATTAGCTAGTTCAACAGTTGATAACTTACATGGAATTTAATGGACTGATTGACTGATAAGTGTTTGGAAAAAGCAGCATTGGAGTTTTCCTGGTATTTGTTAGTGTCTAGACATACAGAGGAGGCTATGATGCATTACACAGTACGCAAAGCCATCTATCTATTCAGGGTCTCTAGAGATGTTGATATGTAAATTAGTTGTTGTTTGTGTGTGTGTGTTTGTATTGTCTGTCTGGCAGCAGACAGAGCTGTGTCTCTAGAGTGGTTATGGTGATGGCGGGTGTCTGAAGGCCGCCTGTATGGTTGGGCTTTTAGCCACAGCTGTGCCGAGCGATGTGACAGCTCCTCTAGTGCAGGTGAGAGGCTGCCAGCTACAGCCAGCGACAGCCAGCTCTCCTCCAAATGGAAGCCTGGTGGATATGGCCTCCAGTCAAGGCATTTGCCAGCATCCCTCTATTAGAGGGAGAGCAGCTTCACAGAAGAGAACTTCTGACGGCAAATTTGAGGAAAAGTTGGTAAATCATCCTTCTTACCTAATTTGAGGGTGCTGATTCTGAATATTTTGTTTACCAAGCTCAATTCTGAGTTCTAAGCTGCATACTAGTAATAAAAAAAATAGTGTTTTTTTGCTTATTTTCCCTAAATTGGGTTGATTTCAAAAGTAATTACTAAAATCAAATACAAGTGTTCTCTAAATACATGTTTGAGCATTAAAGAAGCCATACTATAGTTTATTAACATATTTAATGGGAACATGACTACAGTTAACATGTAATAAACTCGGAAATTCTAATCAAAACACAACCATATTTTTATTGCTAACATAGTGAGTCACTCATGTGGTGTTTAATGCATTTCATCACAATAACAAGTTGCACAGATAACCTTCAACTCAGAATATATCCTACAGTACATATGAACTTAGATAGTGGGAATAAGCCTAATGCAGAACTGCATCTACCGTCGGCAATAACCGACAAGTAAAAAACATTTTACTTCTAGTAACACTAGTGCTGGGCGGTATACCGGTTCACACCGTATACCGGTGTATATTTTCGTTATGATATGAATTTTTATATACCGCCATACCGGTGTATTTGATTACACAACGTTTGGAACGCTACGCTGCCGCCGCACGACAGTGTTTCAGACGGGACTTTTTTCACACGCACGCATGGTGCCACTGCAAGGCATAGTGAGGGTAAACACAAAACACCTTAAGTTTTTCCCCTGAAGTATGACCCTTAAGGCTTAATTTCTCCTTAGGTAAGGGGTTTATTTAAGGGTGTTGCACAGAATACCTTAAATTGTTTCTTTAGTTAAGGAAAAACGTTAAGGGATACTGCATTGAAAAGGATTTACCGTCACGAAAATTCTATTGAGATTGTTCAACAGCTGTAACTAGCTGGCTAGTAGGTGATGTTGTTAGCAACCCACCGAACACAGTGAAGTTTAATGATCTTATCATTCATCTCACCTGAAGAATATTCGCTGAAATTATCCAGGTAGCAAGTAAAGCTTGTTATAGACATGCACTGAGCAATACTAGCTGGCTAGTTAGAAATTATCCTGACTGTCATCAGTGCACCAAAACGAACTTTTTGTTAATGTTTTGCCTAGCTTAACCGAACCCGAAGCTCATGGCAGGCTAACAAGACATCCACATCCACATGAAGTTAACGTTAGCCTACCACTAACCTCATGTAAACCACACAATAACAATGCATTTCTGATAGGCCTATTTGACAGAGTAAGCATATTAACAGAGAGGTTTTATTTTAATTGTATCGTTTTCAAAAAAGTATAATTATTGCAAGTTGCACTACTTTTTGTATTGGTTTTATACAAGATGTTTGTGAAATTTGCACAGTAAAAGTTCTGTATTTTGACTGCAATTGTCTTTGCATTCTGATTAGATTCTTCATTAGAATCCTAAGTGGCTCTTTGTAAACAGCATCATTTTCTGGGGCCATGCAAAACTGCATTACCACTAGTGTGGAGTTATTCTACATCATGACAGTAAAATAGACCATCCTTAGTCAATGTACTGCAGCAATTCCTCTCTCAACCTGTAGAAAATGCTGTGAACATCTGATTATGCATGGTAAAAAAGTACCGTCATATACCTTGAAACCGTAAGAATTTTGAAAAATACCGTGATATACATTTTTGGTCATCGCCCAGCACTAAGTAACACTGGATTTGGTATGTGTGCTTGCCTCCATACTAGAGCTTGATAATGTGCTCTACTAATATGCCATTGAGCAGCATCACTTGTTGGTGGTAGAGCCTCTAAACCTCGACATCTAGAAGTGGCTCTGGAATAGTGTTGTCATGATCCAAAACTATGGGTGTGTTCGAAACGGGAGACAGCTGCCTACTGCCTCCCTCCCTACATAGAGAGCTGTCTCACTAGACATGACTTTGGATTAAATGCATCTTTTAAAAATGAGCGTAGCACTCTAGAATCTTTGGTTAACACTACGGTATGACGTTAGCAAAGGCCTGACGTTAAACTAAATTAGCTTACGTAAGCTAGCAGGCTAACGGTATAAATTAGTTTTACGGCCGGCAGATATATCAGATGAGACGCTATTAATGGTTACAACAATGGCATAATCAGATAGTAAATCAGACTTTTTTTGTTAGCTATCTGCTCTCCCTATATAATTCTTACTGTATGCGAGAGAGAAAGAGAGAGAGAGAGAGAGAGAGAGAGAGTATATGTGCACTGCTTGTTTCTGCATGTCTGTCACCCACATGTAATGACTGACATCCCCAAACCCGCTTCCAGCCAAGAGATCAGCAGGCAGCCAAAATCTCCACACACACCCGCTCCTACCCTCCCTCCCTTCATCCCTCCCTCCATTCATCCATCCATCCTCCATGGTGGCCTTTAGCGAGTCCTCTCTGTGCCATCTCCCCATGGCAATACCGTCTTCTCCAGCAGACCAGAGTATCCCCTCCTCTCTCCCTCTCCTCCCCTCCTCTCCCCCACCTCCTCCCCTCTCCCCTCTTCTCCTTTCTCCCCTCTCCCCTCCTCTCTCCCTCTCCTCCCCTCTCCCCACCTCCCCCCCTCTTCTCCCCTCCTCCCCCCCTCTCCTCCCCTCTCCCCTCCTCTCCTCCCTCCCCTCCCTCCTCCCCCCTCCTCTTCCCTCCCCTCTCCCCCCCTCTTCTCCTTTCTCTTTTCCTCCCCTCCTCTGCTCTCCTCTGCACTCCTCTCCGCTGCTCTCCTCCAATGCCCGTTGGCTACACGTGGAAATGTGGGATTAGAGCAGGCTTGCTCTTAGGCACTCCATACATCAGTCACGGTCTGCACAGCTCTGCACTCTCTCCCCTCTGAATATGGCTGAGTGACACTTCTTTACGATCCATGTGTTCATAGGTTTTCTAGACTTTCCAAACTCAAAACCACATCCACTTTTTCAAAACTATAGAGTTGTAATAATGGAAAAAAGCTTTCAGTGACAACTATATCAATATGTTTTGCCTTATCAACTATATCGGTATGATTTGCCTCATCAACTATAAATGGATGGTAGTAATGAATAGCAACTAAAATCACCATTATGTTTCTTATTTCCAGTGAATAGTGTGTATTGTATATAGTAAGTATAAGTATATATACTCTTTTGATCCCGTGAGGGAAATTGGGTCTCTGCATTTAATCCCAATCCGTGAATTAGTGAAACAGACTCAGCACACAGTGAACACACAGTGAGGTGAAGCACACACTAATCCCGGCGCAGTGAGCTGCCTGCTACAACAGCGGCACTCGGGGAGCAGGGAGGGGTTATGTGCCTTTCTCAAGGGCACTTCAGCCGCTTCCTACTGTTCGGGGTTTGAACCGGCAACCCGGCTAACCAGTAGGCCACGGCTGCCCCGGCTATCGGCTAGTATCTAAATGTCTGTAGTTAAAATTGCTGTAGTTATACAGAGTGATTGTGGGGAGCATTGACAGTGAGAGGTGTTGATGAATTTTGGAGGAAGTGGTGATTGATTGCATTTTGTATTGGAAGTAATACAAAAGGATACACAGTTTAGCTCACCTGGTCTACATGGGGAAGGTGTAAAGTGTTTAGCAAAGGTGGACATGATATTAAGACAAGCGAGAAAGTGATTGGGGAAAAAAAAAACTAACATAGTTAAGCACACTAAGATTCTACAGTGTACTTGGAATTCTGAAATATGCCAAGACCTCCAAACGTGCCTGTGCACGAGATCTTGGTAGGGTTGTTCTGCATGAGGGTTTGTGTTTTTATGTCCTTTAAAAGCCATTGCAGAAAGAGCTTGAGTTGTCAGCTCCAGCTCCAGCTGAGCATTTCTTCTGCCATATTAAATTTACTGAAGAGAGAAAGAGAGAGAGAGAGAGAGTGAACAAATAAACACTCTCAGACATAAACAATTGTGTGGGTCAGTGAAGTGCACTGGACTGCACCGCACTTTCTCGACGACGAGCTGACCGACTTGGAACACTCCGCCAGCAGAGAGGGCGTGTGGGATGGACGCAGTGGTGTTTGTTTTATGCACGATCAAATCAGAACTTGCCTCTCGGCGGTACTTGCTAGCTGACAGATCCCCAAAAAAATAGAGTCAGACTGAGAGAATCGCACCTGCATATGGGAGAAAATAAATATCGTTCCCATCACGGCGACGTTGCGCTGTCGTTTATGGCCCGTCCCTGAATGTATTGAGATGACACGCCATTACGCGTCACTCATATCCCCCCGCATTGCTGGCGTTCGCCGAGCTATGAATCCGTCGGGCGCAGTGAAAGATCACACCGCCATCGCCATCTCCGTCTCCCCCGGGAACCCAAACTGTCATTACGGTTGATTAAGGGGACCGCAATTATGGTGACACTTTTACGCTCGCTGTCATTTTATAGGCTGTTGTTAAAAAAAAAAAAAAAATCAGCGCTTGAAGCGGAGGGAAATGGGCTTGCATAGGGAGGAGTGAGTTTGTGTGTGTGTGTGTGTGTGTGTGTGTGTGTATGTGTGTGTGTGTGTGTGTCTGGTGAAATGACTCTGTGCACTAATACTCACGCCCCTACACTCACTGCTAAGGCCCAAGGTCAAAAATCACGGATCTAAGATTATCCTGTTCCTGTAGCACAGCTTGATAGAACAACACGATGGCAATCAGCAGGCCTTCCAGAAAAACATTACAAAGAAGTTTTTTTTCTTCTTCTTCTTCTTCTTTTGGAACAATAGTGTTCAAAGCAACGCACAAGTGCACTACGCACCCGCCAATGTGGAGTAGAAGTACCTGAAGGTGACTGAAGTCAAGAGTTTGTGAGAGCGTTCTGAAGAGACAGTGACGGTTAAGGCTGTGTGTGTGTGTGTGTGTGTGTGTGTGTTTAAGGCTGTGTGTGTGTGTGTGTGTGTGTGTGGTTAAGGCTGTGTGTGTGTGTGTGTGTGGTTAAGGCTGTGTGTGTGTGTGTGTGTGTGTGGTTAAGGCTGTGTGTGTGTGTGTGTGTGTGTGTGTGGTTAAGGCTGTGTGTGTGTGTGTGTGTGTGTGGTTAAGGCTGTGTGTGTGTGTGTGGTTAAGGCTGTGTGTGTGTGCCGCTGTACACTGGCTGTTGTTTTTTTTTTCTTTCTCTCTTTGTAAGAATCACAAACAAACACAATCACACAAAAAAACACTCTATTCAATGTAATTAATTTTCACAGCAAATGGAGGTTTTGTGACCTGATGCAATGATAGCCCAATAGTTTTTTTTTTTTTTTTTTTTTTTTTTTTTTTTTCAAACCCGTGAATCAAAGTGAAAGCTAGTCTGGTAATGGCGCTGCAAATGATGGTAATAATTATAACCATCACAACATTAATTAGAGTACAACACTGGTCTTTCCTCCGCTGTTGTTTTTATTTTGGATTAGTACGCCAGTGGTCTTTGTGCAGGATATTCTGTTTCTTGCAGGCTTTGTACAGCATTCCAATGAGAGAGTATCACTTTTTGTTTTCCTATTCACAGTTTTAATAGCCAAGCAACATAACAAAAACGAAAAACTTTACTTTATGAAATGGATGCATCATGTAATGCTGTTCTCCACCACCATTGACAAGAAAGCAGTGGCATTTACCTACAGCGCATTGC
The DNA here is from genome assembly GCF_017589495.1 of Alosa alosa. Lineage (NCBI taxonomy): Eukaryota > Metazoa > Chordata > Actinopteri > Clupeiformes > Clupeidae > Alosa > Alosa alosa. The sequence goes on along the minus strand of NC_063195.1, from coordinate 24,714,820 downwards.
ATAATGTACATGGCTTCCCAGGAGAGCGAGATGAGCTGAAGTGTGTGTGTGTGTGTGTGTGTGTGTGTGTGTGTGTGTGTGTGTGTGTGTGTGTGTGTGTGTGTGTGTGTGTGTGTGTGTGTGTGTGTGTGTGTCCTTGGTAAGATAGCTGGTTGGTCACGTCATGAGAGCGTTGACAGTGTCGTGCTGAAAGAGGCAGGCGCTGCACATCTCATCCGCCGACACAGTCGATGCATGTCGAGTGCTCTTCCCTTTTCTCTGCCAGTCTCACTTGCACACACACACGTGCCTATTGATTCCCCTGCCTCCAGGGGTGTAGTGGAGGCTAAACGCAGTTTATCCACCTCTCAAAAGAGTTTATTCACCAATTGCAACTTTTAACATTCAAAAATCACACTGTATTATCCACATTCACAATATATACACTCATCAACACTCTAGGAATCATTTAATACCACTGGTATTGTTATAAACATTGGACAATAACCTCCACCATCAAACATGTCCTGAATGCCTTTTTAAAAATCTGATACCGCATGGCGCAGTCCACCTCACCGAGATCACAAAATGCATAGTTTTAGTACAAGTTATCAGAGATGTAAAGAGACTAAGTAGAAATACTTAAGTACAGTACTTAAATATGAATGGGGAGTGTCTGTACTTTACTTGAGTTTTTTTTTTTTTTCCTACGTTTACTTTTACTTTACTATATATTTTTTTTAATTAAATGTATACTTTAACTCCACTACATTTTCATTAGCAGCGTTAAGTACAAATGAGGCTAAACTTATGTGCTAATGAAAACAAAAGCCACAGTTCCAATTCAGCATGTTAGATATTTGCTGATCTTATGTCAAAACGGGACACAGCAATGAGGACATACTGTAGTGACAGAGTTAGGGCCTAGCAAGTATCGCTAAGACATAGCACACCAAGGCCTATGTAGGCTGTTGTAAGGAGCTGAATTCAATCAAAATGAAGAACTGCTTGCTTGCATTAATAGCACTTTTGTTTAGGCTTTATGGAGTGGGATGCAGCTGCCCATAAAATGTTCTATATATACAGTCTATGTAGCTGCCTTTCTAAACATGTTGGATAAAGTTCATAGGTCTATACAAGGAAGCAGCAGTGAAAAATGAATGGCAGCCATACCTTTGTTCAGGCTTCGAAGACATGTGTATGAAATGTAGTCACCAAGTTTCAAGGTGCTGCATGAACTAACTGTAATAGCTTATCCAAAGTTCTGACTGCTTTCTTTATCATTACCTGGCCTTGAAAGCTTTCACTAGTACTTTGTACTTCTACTTTCAGTACTTAAGTATGTTTTATAATGGGCTACTTGTCATACTTAAAGATGCCCTGCCACAAGTATTTCATTACTTTCTGGTAATGTCTGAAGCTCTACCATGGACTTGGTACTTGGTATGGATTGGTGAGCTTGATTTACCAGTTCTCATTTATATTCAACGAGCTAAACTGCTTGACTCTGATTGGCTAACAGCTAGTAGGTTTCGTCCATAACATGACAGCCCTTATCAACTAATTTTAGCTTCATGGCATGAATTTAATCTGGGTAGCGAGTGCTAGCATTGTCCAAATGGGCATAAATAAAACCTGCTAGGCTAGCGAGTGCATTTAACCGGAACATAACACTTCCTTGAGTTGACAATAACATTTTACTTACGGACTGGGTACTGGTCGTAGACTGCCGCGATGGTAGCTGTTATCAACTAATTTTAGCTTCATGGCATAAACTTAGCTTGGCTAGCGAGTGCTAGTATTGTCCAAATGGGCATTAAACCTGCTAGGCTAGCAAGTACATTAAACCTGTGTAACATAGCACTTCCTTGAGTTGACAATAACGTTTTACTCACGGGCACTGGTTGTAGACTGCTGCGATGGTAGCCTAGCTGCTCCAGGCTTAAACAGCAACCTTTTTGCAACTAGGCCACATGACATATCTTTTTGTTGTTCATCTGGCCTCGTCTCTATTTCCTGTCAGCCGTTTGTTTGTTTGTTTGTTTGCTGGCAAGTGTAATTATGGACGTGGGCCTCGCTTGTCAACAGGCATTAGCACATGCTGACACTGATTCCTCGGGTCGCCGTGGCAGCAACAATCAAAAGCCTATCTCGCACAGATGTCTGGACGTACATCCAAGTCAGCATTGTTCGTGAAACCCACACACTCACACATACACACACACACACACACACACACACACACAGCAGAGTATATTAATCTAGCTGTGTTTGCTTTGCAGTTGATTACTGTTGTTATTTGTTGTTTGTCTAGATGGGATGTGTGTGTGGTGGAGGTGTGTGTGTGTGTGTGTGTGTGTGTGTGTGTGTGTTGTGTGTGTGAGAGAGAGAGAGCAATGAAACGAAACAGTTGTCACTCCTCAGTTGTCAAACATCTTCATCATCCTCTCCCTCGCCAAATCACATTACACGGCCAGTGAATATTAATTGCACGGCTTTTGATACGGTGGAACAGGATGATTGAGAGGGAGGGAGGGATGGATAGAAGGACAAATAAGAGAGGGAAGGAGAAAAGGAAAAAGAAGAGTGGGAGAAAGAAAGAAAAGAGGTAGTGAAGGAGGGAGAGAAAGATATTAGGACATCTGAAGTTAATAGCAAATAGCAGCAACATCTGCCACAATTTAAAGAACAACTTCCAGAAAAAAATGAAAGAAAAGAGATTAAAGCCTTACTTTTGCCATGTTTTCATTAATTGATATTTTAGTTATGCATAAATGTATTAATTAATCAAGCAATGTGGCACAAGTGAGAGTGGCGTTGATGTGGATATCTCTGCGGCTGTGATTCAGCCGTAGGCATGCAATGAGCAATTGTTTGAATTAGAGGGAAAGCGAGAGAGAGAGAGAGAGAGAGAGAGAGAGAGAGAGAGAGAGAGAGAGAGAGAGAGAGAGAGACCGCCAAACCTGGATAGCTCGTGAAGATCGAATATGTAAATTCTGTAATACTGGAGTAGTAGAGGACGAATGCCACTTCCTCACAGAATGTCCCAATTATCAACACTTAAGAGCTATATTCTACCCACAAATTGAAATCACTTGTCCCGGCTTTATGACTGCCACCAATGAACAAAACTACAATTCCTCCTGGGAGAAATAGATAAATGTGCCCACTTAGCCTACCAATGTTTACAGTCCTGCCACATTTTAAAGAAAACTTCACATAGAAAAAGTGCATACAGTATATAGTTTTTGTTAAATAGTTTTATATAGACTATTGTATAAGTTTCCTTTAAATTTAGATTTAAGAATACATGTTTTTTTTCTTTATACATGTTTTAAAGTTTTCTTTAAACATGGATTTAGTTACTAAAATTTTAAAACTTTTTTTCTTTCTTTTTAGTTTAGATAAGTTTCCTTTCTTGACCCCCTTAAAACAAATATTGTATATGTTTGTATTGTCATGTTACTGCTTTGGCAACACTATTTTCTGAGTCATGCCAATAAAGCACATTTGAATTTGAATTTAGTTTGAGGAGAGAGAGAGAGAGAGAGAGGGAGAGAGAGAGAGGGGGGGGGGGAGGGACGGAGGGAAGGACTGAAAGGAAGACAGGTGAGGCCGAGGGAGAAGGATGGAGGGAGAGAAAAGAAGGGGAATTGATGAAGGGGCAGAGAGAGAGAGAGAAAGAGAGAGGCTTTTCAATAACAGTCAGGAGGCTTCCCTGCCTGTCCCACCACAGATGAAAGAGAGCAGGGTGGCACCAGCTGTTCTCTTCTGGGGAATGACAGGATGTGTGGGTGTGTGTGGGTGTGTGTGTTCTATGTTTACTTCTTCAGTTCCCATGATGATGCATTTTATCTCCTGGAGGGAAAGTATTTGCTGTTTTGAGGTTGTGTGTGTGTGTGTTTAGGCAGTGTGTGTGTGTGTGTGTGTGTGTGTGTGTGTGTGTGTGTGTGTGTGTGTGTGTGTGTGTGTGTGTGTGTGTGTGTGTATGTACACTATTCTTTATGAATCATGCTGTGCTGAATGTTGCGCTAAACATCTGTCTGCAGTTTTTCTGTGTGTGTGAGTATTTCTCTCCTGCAGTAATACAATTATATTTAGTGTTTTGTGTGTGTACTTTCTATGACTACTCTTCTGCGTGTGTATGCATCATTCTGTGTTTTTATGACTGTGTGACCAAAAACAGAAAATACTGTATTTTCAAAGAAAAACAAATACTGACTACTATCAACTTACTTTGCTTTTTCCAATGAGACTATACTTTGTGTGTGTGTGTGTGTGTGTGTGTGTGTGTGTGTGTGTGTGTGTGTGGGTGTGTGTGGGTGTTGTGTTTTGTGTGCACGCAGTTAGGCGTGTATATTCATAGGCCAACTGCAGAAGCAAATGTGCGTTCCTAAGACATTCTGGAAGGCACAGAAGACAACATTGAGCTACTCTAATGGTAACTTGTGAACAAAAGACAAGTTTTGCGTAAAGGCAACTTTTTGTAGAACATTACGCTAAAGTCCAATTCATTTTCATTTCAAAGTATCTGCATTGATTCTGACCATTTCAAGCATAACTCCTCTAGGAACATATTCAAAAGGTCTATACCTTGATGTAGAGCATATCTATTCATAGGCCTATACTAAGGCAATGATTGGATGGTGTTCATTAAAGTAATGAGTGTTTGTACATTGAAGACTGAGTGTGATTAAGTGGCGAATAAGTGTGAAACATTAACAGGTTGTGTCAAGGTTGAAATCAAGTTCATTCCTGTTAGAATTTTGTGTGTTAGATAGAAAATTGTGTGTGGTGTTTTGCAAAATGTGTTTTAGGAAATTGAAAACTGATTCAAACACTGAGAAATTAGTGTATGGTTTTGCAGATTTGGTGTGGAATTATGGTGTTTGAAAGACATGTTTAGAAAATTGTGTGACAAGCAAACATTAAGTGTGTAAGCGGTTAAAAAAAAATGGTGACACTTTTCTTGACGGGTGAGTTCATAACACATTCATAGCAGCTGTCATAAACTGTACATAAAGCATTCATGACTGTTTCATGAGACATGACTCAACATTCATACCAAACCTTTCATGAATGTGCAAGACAGAACGACAACAACTTGTCAAAATAAAAAGTCCAACAATGCATAATCAGCATTGCTGTTTTCTCTCCAGCCTTTGTAAATATTTCATCATTCATTCATTCATTCATTCATTCATTCATTCATTCATTCATTCATTCATTCATTCATTCATTCATTCATTCATTCATTCATTCATTCATTCATTCATTCATTCATTCATTCATTCATTCATTCATTCATTCATTCATTCATTCATTCATTCATTCATTCATTCATTCATTCATTCATTCATTCATTCATTCATTCATTCATTCATTCATTCATTCATTCATTCATTCATTCATTCATTCATTCATTCATTCATTCATTCATTCATTCATTCATTCATTCATTCATTCATTCATTCATTCATTCATTCATTCATTCATTCATTCATTCATTCATTCATTCATTCATTCATTCATTCATTCATTCATTCATTCATTCATTCATTCATTCATTCATTCATTCATTCATTCATTCATTCATTCATTCATTCATTCATTCATTCATTCATTCATTCATTCATTCATTCATTCATTCATTCATTCATTCATTCATTCATTCATTCATTCATTCATTCATTCATTCATTCATTCATTCATTCATTCATTCATTCATTCATTCATTCATTCATTCATTCATTCATTCATTCATTCATTCATTCATTCATTCATTCATTCATTCATTCATTCATTCATTCATTCATTCATTCATTCATTCATTCATTCATTCATTCATTCATTCATTCATTCATTCATTCATTCATTCATTCATTCATTCATTCATTCATTCATTCATTCATTCATTCATTCATTCATTCATTCATTCATTCATTCATTCATTCATTCATTCATTCATTCATTCATTCATTCATTCATTCATTCATTCATTCATTCATTCATTCATTCATTCATTCATTCATTCATTCATTCATTCATTCATTCATTCATTCATTCATTCATTCATTCATTCATTCATTCATTCATTCATTCATTCATTCATTCATTCATTCATTCATTCATTCATTCATTCATTCATTCATTCATTCATTCATTCATTCATTCATTCATTCATTCATTCATTCATTCATT
>NC_063195.1:24626140-24703640 GCF_017589495.1 Alosa alosa | reverse complement strand
ACGGTTGAGCCTGGAGGCAGGCTTCGCAAAAATGGAACCAACTGTAAACTAGCTACCTGTCCATGCTATCGCTGTTATAGGGCCAACAAAGTTGTAGCCTACAACAAGCTGAACTAGTGAGTGAGCTTATTTTTAAACGGAACTGCGTGTTTTCTTTGCTTTACAGTGGCAACCGGGTGATAAGCGGGATAACGGCCTTCGAGGTGTGTCCAGTTATACAGAATTAGCCTATTAATTCCGTATAGCAGGACACCTCGGCGGCCGTTATCCCTTACTGCACAGCAGCAGATTGTCACATTTTGATGGTTGTTAGCTCAATAGATCTAGTAAAAAAAAAAAAAAACAACTCCACAATGCATTGATAAGTGGATGAAATAACTGCAGACTCCTGATAGTTTGAGGATCTGACTCAAAAGTCATGGATTTATTTATCGGAGACGCACTGAGACTAATAGATGGTCGGCCTGAGAGATTGCACCAGAGTGTAGTCCTCTGGAATGGCACAAGCAACCCTGTTGATGTTTGTGTTCATTACAGTGTGCTGCCGGGTACTATTGACCCTTTAACTGCCTACGTCATCAACATTTTTGCGCTTGTATGCTGGAGCCAATTGGCAACCGCCCACCCTGTAAAATACTGAAAAGACATGGGTATTTGTTTGTTTCCCTATTGATGGAAAACCCATACTGCAGTTGTGAAAACTACAATAAAAATGTTTTTGATGATAAGTGAAAAAATAAATTTTGCCATCTAGCCTCATTTGGGACTCGCTCACAACTGCCCTATGGGTGAACTGCAACCAGTTTCAGTAGAATGGCAGTCAATTGGGATGTGAACAGGCTCTCTGTAAACAGGCTGTTTAGACCAATTCAGACGAGGAAGAGGCATCAGAATGTCCGGTTGTCTATAGGTAGAGACAATTCACAAACACACCACATCCACAAGGGGGCGCTAGCTTGCTTCTTTGACCTGAAGCTATGAAAGCTATGAAGTAACTTTAATAGTGGACACGTTGGTTTAAGAACATTGGATTTATTGTGGACATATCAGTGCTGTTGTGCTATGTTGTAATTTGCTTTTTCTCTTTACTTAGTGTTTGGGTCTGTTTTCATTGTTTTAGTTTTTGTCTTTGTTTGAGGGGTTTTCCCCGCATTCTGTGAACATTGTGGAAGTTCAGAGCACAATCCATAGGCTGTTATTCCTGAGGAGACAATGTGCAAGCTGGTCAACAGCTTGGAGGTAAGCTGGTGTCTATTAAATGTAAGGTAAGGTAAGCTGTTGTATTTCATCCACTATTAGTTCATACACGCTGACTTCCCACATTATTGCACACACCTAAGTAAGGGACTATAATCTTGGCAAAACGTCAATTCCCCAGACCTGTTGTGAGCTTGTTGCCAGGCACTTAGTTCCTAACAGTGCTGCTTACTTGGGAGATACCTGTGAGTGGTGGTGGTGATGAGTGCTTTATCAACTGTGCAAAACAGTAGTCATACTGTATAAGGTGTTCGCTGGATGGTACCAAATGTAATTTAGTTCACACTTTAGGCCTACTGGGATAGTGTGCCCACATGTTATCTACAGATGCTTAATATCAACAAACTATCTGCTGACACTGTTGACTACAGTTTTAAGGTTTAAGGTTGGGGGGTTGAATTTCTATTGATATTCAACCCCTGTATTCAACAAACTATCTGAATTTCTATTGGTATTCAGTAATTGTTGAGCAACAACAGACTTAATGCTCATCATCTGGCTTCAGTCATGCAAGTCTGCTCTCAGTACATCCTGCCATATATATTCATTTATTTATTCATTTGATGCTTGTGCACACGGCTGCAGGCGTGGTACCTGGAGAATTATGTTATCATGGCCTTTTTGTCGCATCGATTTTCAGAAGCCATTTTCAGAGGCCAGGTCATTTCACTTTGCCAAGTCTCCCCATCAATACCCCCGCCTGCTGCCCCAGCAGTGTGTTATGTTGTGTTGGTGCGAGCACCGTCTCTAAATGGCTCTTGTGAACTTGTTTAGAAACAATTTGGAGCGTAAGGTAACTGCCCTGGCCCCCTTGGCCACACTAATAGATGTGATATTTCTTCAAACATCCGTGTGGTGCTGGTGATGGTGTGTTTTTTCCTCTCTTTCTCTCTATTGGGTCCGAGCAAATAATGTGTTAGTGTTTTTCATTCTTTTCATTGAGGGCCTTCTGATTCTATCTCTGTGTATCGCTAGAGCGTTTGTCTTGCCTGTTGTCTTTTCATCTCAGAAAAGAAAAGCTCCAACCTGGCCTGGAAAGGTGTTCCAACGTATGTACAACGTATGTACAACGTATGCATTTCACCTGCTTTTCAAAGGATTCACTTAATTCCAGGTGTTAATCGCAAAACTGCCACCCTGCATGCTTTCCATCTTGACTCTTGTGAGTTGCATGAAAACTTCAAAAACCTAGTTTCTCTTCACGTAAGCACCTTTCTATGTGACATCAAATTGCATTTGCCGCTTCACGCACCGAAAGCACAGCTTCATTTTTCAGTGCGTTGGAAAATATTTAGTAGATCTTTGACAACGGGAAAAAAGTAACGTGGAAGCAGCGTGTAGGCTTCGCTCGCTCGCTCACTCTCTCTGGGTGAGGTGATAAAGTGGGTCATGGAGTTTGTTAACAGATGGTGCCTTCGTGCTGTTGTTCACTCTCTTTCCCTGTCACCCTCTGTCGGCTACATGAACGTGTGGAGAAACCCCATTCCCAACATCTCTCTCTCTCTCTCTCTCTCTCTCTCTCTCTCTCTCTCTCTCTGAATGTATTGTTGTGAAAAAAATGCCACAAAAACAAAAACACTGAACCTCAGAGATGGAAATGAGTAAACATATGAGCCACTTGGCTAAATGCAGATTACGTATGAGAAAGGTGCTTGTTGTCAAGTGGAGCCTCCTCCCCTCAGCAGCACTTGAGAGTGATAAGTCTCCAAGGGCCCGGGGTGATCTCAACCCCATTCTCTCTGTAGGTGTTTCCATCCAGAACTCCTCCAGGTCATCCGGCATGAACACAAGCATGGCAGAAAGGAAAAAAAAAATAGATTTAAGAAATTAAAAAAACAAACAGAAAACAACGATGGCTGCATTCCGGAGTCCCTTATAATCGTCCTGTAACACCACTGGTGGGTTTTGATTCTTCTGTTTTTTTTTTTAAAGAAAAAAAGTTCAAACAGAATAAAAAAAAAAATCAACCAGTGTTTGCTCACAGGAGGCTACGCACCTTTAGGGTCTCAACCTACACGTGTGTTCCCTCAGCCCACGTCGATGGTAAGGCCTCCTAATTGAGGTCCCCAGAGCCCTGATCTTCCAGACTGCTCGCTCCATAGAGGCTTTCTACATGCTGCAATTCTTATTGGCCAGAAAGCAGACAGAGAGAAAGAGAAGGGAGAAAAAAAGACATTTCTCCAATATCAGCCATCACTGTTCTCTGCTCTCTTTTAGCTGCATAAGAAGAGAAGACTGTAGTTTGGAGCAAACTGAAGGGTTCCTGACCTCTTCGATGGAACCACTTAGTGGACTTGGAACTGCTGGACATACTTCTCTAAGACTCGCTGTGTTCTAGGGTCATTTCCAGAGGCTGTGCCAAAGGCGTAAATAGCCCTACTTTGTGTGTGAGGGAACACCTCAAAGATACACAAAGAGAAAATACTCTGTTTGGAAACTTAAGTTTGTTCTCAAGGAGACATAGAGGCATGTTAGTGTTATATACCTCCATCTCTTAATATTTCATCACACAACAGAAAGAGGGGGAAATTCGATAAATTCGGACTACATTGTCACAGGTTTTACAGACTAGGCTAAACAAATTTTTGTATCAAAACCCATCATTGGAAGAGCAGCCATCCTGAGACGATTAAGAGTGTATTTACCTCCACCTGCACATGAGAGACACATAAGCAAAATAAGATATCAGAAAACTAGCGACACACAAAACCATTTTCTTATCTCTGAGGAGAAAACCCCTGCATAATGGATAAGCCTGCGTTAGGCTTTTCATAAATCGTTAGCAGACATGTTTGGGGGGGGGTGTTTTTTGGGGTTACCTGTACACTGTTCAACTCTGCTGTAGCCCCCCACCCCCAACCGTAACTTCAGTGGCTGACTGAAGAGTGTGTGTGTAATGAATGAGCCCACTAGATTCCAAAGGAAGCGAAAGGAGGTAGGTTTGGCTTTGCAAAGATGAAGTGCCAGAAATCTGCTCAGTCATACGAGTCAATATAGCAACCCTGAGGCTCCTAAGCCCTGAGCTGCTGTGTACTTTATTTACATTAAATATACACACACGCTCACCTCCTCACATGCCTCCATACACATATTACATACATGCATACATATATATTACTTAAAATACTTACTCTAATAAATATAAAGATAATGCATTTTCATATATATTATTATTATTACATTGCTATTACTTTCTTGGCTATTAATTCTCTTTCTTTCTACTATATATGTTTTCATGTAACTAATTCTACATGGCTAAGGTTATTACATTACACATTGGCTACACATTTCATTATTATTAATATTATTATTACACCTCTATACCCTCTTGCCACACATACACATTACATGTTATTATTACTATTATTATATATATTCATTTCTAAAAATACCTTGCTAAATATGTGATGAATGCATTTCTTCTTGTTATTACATTCTCTCAGTTATTCGCCAAGGTAATCTACTCTCTACATACATACAAGGCCATTACACTTGTACATACACACACCCCCACACACACACACACTCTCTCTTCCCACCCCTCACATGCGCGCCCTTGAGTACAAGGCAGACACATACATGCACACACAATACACACACACACACACATTACACACACACACACACACATTATTAATATTATTACTTCACATACAAACATGTATTGAAATTTTCTTTCAATATTTGATATTAATATTACTCTTTCTTTTCTAATTCTCACATGTTCTCGCGATGCAACTAATTTCTTACTATTAATATTGACTTTAAACACTTTACCCCACAAATATGTATTAAATTCACTCTTTACATATTATTATTATCAATATTAATTCTTTCTTTCCACTCACATGTGTTCTCACAGATGCAACCCCCCCCCCCCCCTATTACGTTACCCGCACTCCACACACACACACATATTAATAAATAATGTTCCTTTCTCTCTAAAACTCACACATACCCATACACACACACACTCACCCTCTCTTACTCACTCACACGCACGCAGAGCTCTGTTTGCAGCGTTCTGATAAAAAAGCTGCATGGCCCGTGACCCGCGGGCATGACGGTGCTGGTGCTGGTGATGGATTAAGGGCCAGAGCTCTCCTCTGGCGCGGAGTGTGTGAGCCAGAGAGCCAGTGCCACGCCAAGGCCAAGCTGGGCTTCCCCTCGCCTTCTCTCGGCCGTGGCTTGGCCAGGGGCCTGGCCCCAGTACCGCCAGAGGGGTTCCCCTCTGCTCATGAGGAGTGGACCACCGGACCGGACACATCCATTTTAACCAGCAGCAGATAAGGGAGGGCATGGATGGAGCTGGTGGTGGTGGTGGTCGCCTGCAGCAACAAAGAAACCACAAAAAAAATGGACAGAGAGAGAGAGACACAGAGAGAGAGAGAGAGAGAGAGAGAGAGAGAGAGAGAGAGAGAGACACACAGAGAGAGAGAGAGACACAGAGATATATATATATATATATATATATATGAGAGAGAAAGAGGAGAGAGAGGAGAGAGAGCAGAGACACACAAGAGGAAGATATATGAAGAGAGAGAAAATGGTATATATATGAGAGACATAAAGAGAGAGACATTATGAGTGTTATATATAAGATATACACAAGTATATATATATAGAAAGAGAGAGAGAGAGAGATAGAGGCATACTGGCAGAGAGAGAAAAGAGAGAGGTATTACAAGGTGAGGAGAGAGAGAGAGAGAGAGACACAGAGAGAGAGAGAGGAGGAGACACAGAGAGAGCAGAGAGAGAGAGAGAGAGAGAGAGGACACACAGAGAGAGCAGGAGAGACAGAGAGAGAGAGAGAGAGAGGAGACAGCCAGAGAGAGAGAGAGAGGAGAGAGGACAGCCAGAGAGAGAGAGAGAGACAGAGGAGAGAGAGAGAGAGAGACACAGAGAGAGCAGGAGAGAGAGAGAGAGAGAGCCAATGGCTACTTTTTATCTCTCAGCTTTTACAAAACCAAAAACAGGTCAATCAATCACTCTTTGTCATCACAAATTAGAGATATAAAAAAGACTGCTGTTCATTTTTTTATAAAAGATGGCCAAAATGCAATTCATTTTTTTCAAACACAGTTAAAAGTGCCTGTTTTTTCCACACCTCCTCAAAGGTTCCAGATTTTTGCATTAACTTATAAAACCTGAAGTCAGCAAAAAAACTCTGGCTTTAACCAGGCAAGAAAACAGAACAACATTATTAGTTCCCTGGTAGGTTCTCCACCGTATTCCTCCAGATATAAATAGCCATTTTGGCTTGTCTCAGGATAAAATTCAGAAGTTTGCATACATTTTGTCTTTTTGACATTAAAAACCAAGACAAACATCTCTGTGGAGAACCTTCACTGAACACAAAAAATAAACTTTGTAGGAAGCAAAACAAAGGTTTTAACCTTAAAAAAAAAGAAAAAAGCATGAAAAGACAGTTCCTTTGATAACAGAAAGGACATTCCTGACTAGCATTTGTGTTTATCACTGAAACAAAAGATTGACAGCAATGCTCCATGAAGAATTCTCCACTGTAAGTCACCACTTCTCTTAGCCAATGGGTGGTTTGTTAAGTGCTCTCCATTCAGGCCTCACCCACTATTCAGTTTGAGAGCAGCTCTAAGGTGTCAACCCTGCTCTCTAAACCTTCCTATTAAACACCTTTACACAGGCATGGTACAGCTGTTTCCCGTGACCATATCCAGCAACATAGTGTTTGGGCTCTGATGTTAAAAGTGGACCTGTACACCCATCCAAATTGGGTGCAATTACCAGCCTAGGAAAGGGAACCAGTTGGTCAGGATGACACACCCCTGAACAATAGTCCACAAGTAGCTTAAGTTCATCCAAGGTGCAGGCAGCACGCCATTTTTCCAGAGCTGCGACACAACCCGGCGATCTCAAGTCCCATGAATCAGCCCCCCCCTCCCTATTCCCAAAGTGTGGCCCTGTCTGGTCAACTACATCTTTCAAAGGACAATCTTGGCACCACACAGCATCTTCTGAAGCGAAGGGAACATGTTGAGGATCCGATCCAGGCGTGCACCTCCAACCACAGGCTCTCTCAGGAGCCAATATAGAGACTGCAGAACTAAACCTTTTGACATTAAATAAGGCCCAAACTTTTCAAGCAATTCTGATAAAATGGTGGCAGATTGAAAACACCATTGCATCTGGTCTCATCAAAACAAGGATTTGTCCAACCCCAAATTCCATTTTCATTTCCTTTTTTGCACAGCTCAAACACTTCCATTTAAACATTTGTAGGCCCTGTCAAAGAACCTTTTTACAACTGCAGTCTAAAAGCTGCAGTCCCATTTAGTGCAAGTGTATGAGGCCCTGCCCCCCCTCATCTTAGGCAAAACAGAACAGATTGAGGGGCCCAATGCAGCCCATCCCAAAAAAAAAATCCCCAAAACAGACTGAATTTTTTGCAACAGTCAGGTGGAGGGTTTTACGAGGATGGTCTATGCCAGAAGGACGATGCTACCAGATTGTTAAATGATAAGTACCGCCCTGTATGACATTTTTTGACAATAGCCACTTCCATCTTTCAAGCCTTCCATTAACCCGCTTCAACTGCCCCTCCCAATTCTTCTCCCATAATTTTATCATTCCCAGAAAAACACCCAAATACTTGAAACCATCTTTCCCTCCGCCCAAATGATCTGGGAGACTGGGCACTCCCTCCACCACGTGACCCAGCAGCAGAGCCTCACTTTTGACCAATTTAACTTTGGCCCGATGAGATCAACTCAAACCTTAAGAATGTCAACAACCATCTCTATATCCCTTCCCCCCACTAATAAGAAGAACAATGTCATCAGCATGGGCTGACAAACCCGAGTGTGCGCTACATCCAGGCACAGACACAATTCCTTCAAAGTTAGTCTTATTTGCTGCAAAAGAGGCTCTATTGCTAAAGAGATAGCATACTGCCAGACAAAGGGCAGCCTTGCCTTACCCTTCTGCTGAATTTTAAAAGGAGTACCTAAAACCACCATTGACTTTGAGAACCTTCTCCACACCATTGTACAGAACCCTGACCTCTGAATAAAGCCTTCACTGAATCCAAAGGCATATACGCCGCACCCCCCAAAGATAGCTGTGCTCCACCCTAAAAGCTTTCTCTTGGTTAAAGAGACTAAACCCAGGATCAAGCCCCAAAAATTTAGCCATGTCTATGACATCACGGACTAAAGAAAACATTATCAAAATGGATCTAATGGGGAATACAGTATGTTTGGTCCGATGGATGACCTGATCTATCACCCTGCATAATCTGTTAGCCAGTGCTTTGGACAACAATTTATAGTCACTACACAGGAGCCACACGGGGTCTCCAGCACTTTATATCAGAGAGATCACCCCTTTTAGGTAGAAATGTGAGGACTGCCTACGACAGCTCACGGGCAGAAGTCCTTTACAAGACTACAATGGGTTAAGCACTGCAAAGCAAATCCTCCCCCACCTCAGACCAAAAAGACTATAAAAGTCTATGGGGGATTCCATCCAGGCCAGGGCCTTACCACACCTGCTACCTTGAAGGGCCCTCTCCAGTTCCCTCCAACGCCAGAGCCGAATCAAGAAGTTCAGCCAAGGATTCCTCTGGAAACCTGAGGCAATCCCCCCAAGAACACACTGTCAGCCCGTACAATCGCTTGGTTGGCTCCAGATAGATCTTTATAGAACCGTGCAGCTCCTATTTTGAATATCATGCACACTGGTCAAAAGTGTTCCAGACTCAGATTGCAAAGAATGAATGCATTTCCTCCGGCCATTTTTTCCAAGCTAAAGAAAAACTTTTGAAGGCACATCCATCTGATCCACACACTGAAAACGTGGAACGATCTAGCGTAAACGTGCATTACACCGGGCAGCTCAGCTAAGGTTTTCTTGCTGCCAAATTGTCAATGTCATCATGATCCCCAGTAGAGTAAAGCCAAATTCTGAATTTCTACTAACTCTGCTTCCAACATTTCAATTGACCGGAAGTTCTGTCACTTGTGATATTTCTCAGTGTACTTGTTTGCATGGTTGTTGGATTTGTAATTTGCCAAAATCCCACCACTGTTGTAAGGAGATAAAAGATGCCTTGCATTCACAAAACATCCCAGAAAGCTTTAAAAACATCTCTAAATTCCCCGTCATGGGTTAAAGTGGTATTAAAATGCCAATAAGCACTCTTTGGCTTCACTGAGCTCCAGGAACCCACTGCACACAACCAAACTATGATCTGGAAAAGCTTACAGGAGTAATAGCACAGTTCTTAAAAATATTAAGATGATGTTTAAAGCAGTAAAAACCTGTCAAGCCTTGCTAAGGAAATCATATTACTATGGACATGAGTCCAAGTATATTGTCTTTGATCCATGTGAAAATTCCTCCACACATCACTTAGGTCATGTGTCTGCATTACATTGACTAAGCTTTCGCGTGAAAGCATATGCGTCAACACATTCCTGTCCATGTCCTGCTCTGTGCAGTTAAAATCCCCCCAATAAACAAATATTCATCACTATTGCATCCAGCTATAACAGTAGACAATGTTTCTAAAATGCCACTCTTTCTGCTGCTGTAGTTGGTGCATACACACAAACAAAAAAACAAAAACATGATCCTCAAAGACAGCTCTAACTTTTAGCAATCTTCCCTCTATAACTTCCACCACTTCATAAGAAATGGGAGTAAAGCTCTTTGAAAAAGACATGCGACTCCCCCATTAACGCTGGAGTTGTGACCTCAAAAGAGAAAAGACCCTCCCCACTCTAGAGCCCCATCAGTCGCGTTCCTGCATCACTGTGCTGCCTCTTGCAAGAGCACGACGCCTAGACGCTTTACTTGACAGAGTCAAACTGGGCTCTTTTCAAGGGATCCCATCCCCCATAATATTTAGAAGCTATACCGCACCACCCATGGTCAAAAAACAAATGAAAAGAAAGAAAAAAAAGTTGCATGATTAAAAACATGATTCTGCTTTTGGGACGTGCTGCCTTCTTTGATTTGAATACCCCACCCAAAAGTGTATTTAACTTAGTGGAGGAACTGGTTAAACGGTAGACCCAGGGTTAAAAAAGCCCGTCAGAAATGAAACGCTGCGTTGTGGCCATGAATTGTTCAATATCAGGGAAAAAAGCTGTCGATCTGAAACATTTCTAACATGCTTCGCTTCTTTCAGAAATTTTTAATGTCCTGTACAGTGTATTCTTGAGTAGGGTAACCACTCATCTAAAACTACAATCCACACTACAGTCAGAATCACTTTCTACCGCGGGTTTATTTTGGCTTCCTATGATTTTCTTTTTTTGCCTTCACGGTCTCATCCATTTGTGTTCGCTTTTGACCTTTTTGGGGCATTTTAAAACAGGTTCAACCTCAGCTTCCATTTCAGAACCTTCCATCTGAATCAATCCCATCTGTCAGATCATCTTCCCCTGCTACGCCATTCTGGGAAAATTCCACGCTTCTGGCTCCCAGCCTGGTGTCGGGTTCAGCCTGGGCTGCATCTTCCCCTGCTGGCTCCACAAGGGTAGGGCTCCACACGGAGGCTCACCCGGCTGAAGAACCTTCCTCCCTCCCTCTGCCTGAACACCACTAGCTTCTGCACCTCACCATTGGAAACATTAAATACTGGGGGCTGTTCATTATTGATTCACCCTCGCCTTCAGCTGAGTGCCTGTACCGCTTGGGCAAGCCCAAGACTAGGGTGGCCAACCTGGCCACTCCGCAAAGCACTTCATTTGACAGAGGACACATACACCAAATAAATGAAAACCCTCTATGGGCACATTCAGGAGTAAAATCTATATCCTTATTATCCTTTAAAATCATATGCACCTGACGCCTGAACGACACAATATGCTTAAGGAGTGGATTGCTACTTGAAATTCGCTATCTTCCTTATCGTGATACTAATTTGCCATGACGGGGAAAGAGATTCAATTAGGGATCATCTTTGATAAAGGGCGGAATGTTGGAAATAAATACTTTTTAGAGGGTGATGATAAAGGTAGCACTGGGGTGAAAACACCATCAATTACTACTCCCCTTTCAATCACATCATTTGCCAACTCTACCGCCTGAGAAACAAAACAACAGCCCTGTTCATACTGAGGCGCTGAGAGGATTTTGTCGACCGACCATCTCACCAACAGCCAAGCTACATTCTTCAACGCTGGCATTAGCTGTTATTTTAATGGCATGTCGCCGTGTTAAGGACCCAAACACTCCTGTTTCCTAAGGCCGCCATGTTCCCGGGTGGGGCAGACGCTCGGTATAAGTAAAGAAAACTTGAAGGCACATCCATCTGATCCACACACTGAAAACGTGAACGGACCAACGCTCACTTGTGCATTAACACCTAGCAGCTCAGCTAAAGGCCCTTCTTGGTTGCCAAATTGTCAATGTCATCATGATCCCCCAGAGTAAGCCAAATTAATTTCTACTAACCTGTTTTCCAACATTTCTTGACCGCTTCTGTCACTTGTGATATTTATACCAATTTTTAAACAGTTGTTGATTTGTAATTTTGCCAAAAATCCCACCTCACTGTTGTAAGGAGATAAAGATGTCTTGCATTCACAAAAAAACATCCCAGAAAAAAGCTTTAAAACATCTCTAAATTCCTTGTCATGGGTTAAAGTGGTATTAAATGCCAATAAGCACTCTTTTGGCTTCACTGAGCTCAGGAACCCACTGCACACAAACCAAACTATGATCTGAAAAAGCTTACAGGAGTAATAGCCACAAGTTCTAAAAATATTAAGATGATGTTTTAAAGCAGTAAAACCTGTCAAGCTTTGCTAAGGAAATCATATTACTACAGGACATGAGTCCAAGTATATTGTCTTTGGATCCATGTGAGTCCTCCACACATCACTTAGGGTCATGTTGTCTGCATACATTGACTAAACTTTCTATGGAAAGCAATATGTATGCTCCTCAACATGATTCCCTATCCATGTCCTGCTCTGTGCAGTTAAATCCCACCCAATAAACAAATATTCATCACTATTGCATCCAGCTATAACAGTAGACAATGTTTCTAAAAATGCCACTTTTCTGCTGCTGTAGTTGGTGCATACACACAAACAAAACAAAAAAACATGATCCTCAAAGACAGCTCTAACTTTTAGCAATCTTCCTCTATAACTTCCACCACTTCAAAGAAATGGGGTAAAGCTCTTTGAAAAAGACGTACGACTCCCCACTAACGCTTGGAGCTGATCAAAAAGAGAAAGACCCTCCACTCCTAGAGCCCAATCAGTCGCGTTCCTTGCATCACTGTGCGTCTCTTGCAAGAGCACGACGCCTAGACGCTTTAATACTTGACGGGAGTTTAAATGGGCTCTTTCAAGGGATCCCTAGCCCATTAATATTTAGGAAGCTACACGAAAAAATCACCCATGGTCAAAAACAAATGAAAAAGAAAAGAAAAAAAGTTGCATGATTAAACACATGATTCTGCTTATTTGGGACGTAGCTGCCTTCTTTGATTTACCCGTCCTTACCCAAAAAGTGTATTTAACTTAGTGAGAACTTGGTTAAGCCTTGTGGTAGACCTCTCAGGGTTAGAAAAAGCCGTCCAGAAATGAACTGCTTTGTTGTGGCCATGAATTGTTCAATATCAGGGGAAAAGCTGTCGATCTGAACATTTCTAACTTGTCTTCGTTTCTTTCAGAAATTTTTAATGTCCTGCACAGTGTATTCTTGAGTAGGGTAACCACTCATCGCGCCAAACCACAATCCACACTACAGTCAGAATCACTTTCTACCCGGCCGGGTTTTATTTTGGCCTCGCAAGATGTTTCTTTTTTGCCTTCCGGGTCTCATCCATTTGTGTTCGCTTTTGACCTTTTTTTGGGGCATTTTAAAAACAGGTTCAACCTCAGCTTCCATTTCAGAACCGTCATCTGAATCAATCCCATCTTGTCAGATCATCTTCCCCTGCTACGCTATTCTGGGAAAAATCACGCTTTTCGGGTTCAGCCTGGGTGTCGGGTTCAGCCTGGGCTGCATCTTCCCCCTGCTGGCTCCCCGGCAGTAGGCCCACACGGGAGGCTCACCTCGCTGAAGAACCTTCCTCCCCTCCCTCTGCCTGAACACCACTAGCTTCTGCACCCTCACCATTGGAAACATTAATACTGGGGGGCTGTTCATTTATTGGATTCACTCCCCTTCAGCGGGAGTGCCTGTACCGTTTGGCAAGCCCCGGGCATCATTAGGTAAGCCAACCACAGCGCGCAAAAGCACTTCATTTGACAGGAGGACACATACACCAAATAATGAAAACCCTCTATGGGCACATTCAGGTAAAATCTATATCCTTATTATCCTTTAAAATCATATGCACCTGGCGCCTGAGCGACACAATATGCTTAAGGAGTGGATTGCTACTTGAAATCGCTATCTTCCTTATCGGTGATACTAATTTGCCATGGCGGAAAGAGATTCAATTAGGATTTCATCTTTGATAAAGGGCGGAATGTTGGAAATAAATACTTTTTTTAGGGGTGATGATAAAGGTAGCACTGGGGTGAAAACACCATCAATTACTACTCCCCTTTCAATCACATCGTTTGCCAACTCTACCGTCTCGAAAACAAAACAACAGCCCTGTTCATACGAGCGGAGGTTTTGTAAATTGACCGACCATCTCACCAACGAAAAGCAACATTCTTCAACGCTGGCATTAGCTGTTATTTTAATGGCATGTCGCCGTGTTAAGGACCCAAACACTCTCCTGTACCTAAGGCCGCCATGCTCCCAGGTGGGGGCAGACGCCTCGGTATAAGTAAAGAAAAACTTTGAAGGCACATCCATCTGATCCACACACTGAAAACGTGAACGGACCAACTCCTTGTGCATTAACACCTAGCAGCTCAGCTAAAGCCCTTCTTGGTTGCCAAATTGTCAATGTCATCATGATCCCCAGTAGAGTAAGCCAAATTCTGAATTTCTACTAACTCTGCTTCCAACATTTCAATTGACCGGGTTCTGTCACTTGTGATATTTCGAGTGTACTGTTTGCACAGTTGTTGGATTTGTAATTTGCCAAAATCCACCACTGTTGTAAGGAGATAAAGATGTCTTGCATTCACAAAAAACATCCCAGAAAGCTTTAAAACATCTCTAAATTCCTTGTCATGGGTTAAAGTGGTATTAAAATGCCAATAAGCACTCTTTTGGCTTCACTGAGCTCAGGAACCCACTGCACACAACCAAACTATGATCTGAAAAAGCTTACAGGAGTAATAGCACAGTTCTTAAAAAATATTAAGATGATGTTTAAAGCAGTAAAACCTGTCAAGCCTTTGCTAAGGAAATCATATTACTATGGACATGAGTCCAAGTATATTGTCTTTTGATCCATGTGAAAATTCCTCCACACATCACTTAGGTCATGTGTCTGCATACATTGACTAAGCTTTCTGCGTGAAAGCATATCGCTCAACATGATTCCTGTCCATGTCCTGCTCTGTGCAGTTAAAATCCCCCCAATAAACAAATATTCATCACTATTGCATCCAGCTATAACAGTAGACAATGTTTCTAAAAATGCCACTCTTTCTGCTGCTGTAGTTGGTGCATACACACAAACAAAAACAAAACATGATCCTCAAAGACACAGCTCTAACTTTTTAGCAATCTTCCCTCTATAACTTCCACCACTTCATAAGAAATGGGAGTAAAGCTCTTTGAAAAGACATGCGACTCCCCACTAACGTTGGAGTTGTGACTCAAAAAGAGAAAGACCCTCCCACTCTAGAGCCCAATCAGTCGCGTTCCTTGCATCACTGTCGTCTCTTGCAAGAGCACGACGTCTAGGCGCTTAATACTTGACAAGAGTTTAAACTGGGCTCTTTTCAAGGGATCCCTAGCCCCATTAATATTTAGGGAAGCTACGAAAATCACCCATGGTCAAAAACAAATGAAAAAGAAAAAGAAAAAAAGTTGCATGATTAAACACATGATTCTGCTTTACTTGGGACGTGCTGCCTTCTTTGATTTTACCGTCCTTACCCAAAAGTGTATTTAACTTAGTGAGGAACTTGGTTAAGCGGTAGACCTCAGGGTTAGAAAAAGCCGTCAGAAATGAACTGCTTTGTTGTGGCCATGAATTGTTCAATATCAGGGGAAAAAGCTGTCGATCTGAACATTTCTAACATGCTTCGTTTCTTTCAGAAATTTTTTAATGTCCTGCACAGTGTATTCTTGAGTAGGGTAAACCACTCATCGCAAACTACAATCCACACTACAGTCAGAATCACTTTCTACCGCTGGTTTTATTTTGGCCTCAAGATGTTTCTTTTTTTTGCCTTCACGGTCTCATCCATTTGTGTTCGCTTTTGACCTTTTTTTTGGGGCATTTTAAAACAGGTTCAACCTCAGCTTCCATTTCAGAACCTTCGTCATCTGAATCAATCCCATCTGTCAGATCATCTTCCCCTGCTACGCTATTCTGGGAAAAATCTACGCTTTCGGGTTCAGCCTGGGTGTCGGGTTCAGCCTGGGCTGCATCTTCCCCCTGCTGGCTCCATGAAGGGTAGGCCCACACGGGAGGCTCACCTCGGCTGAAGAACCTTCCTCCCCTCCCTCTGCCTGAACACCACTAGCTTCTGCACCCTCACCATTGGAAACATTAATACTGGGGGGCTGTTCATTATTGGATTCACCCTCGCCTTCAGCGGGAGTGCCTGTACCGTTTGGGCAAGCCCGCACTAGGTGGCCAACCTGGCCGCACCCAAAGCACTTCATTTGACAGGAGGACACATACACCAAATAATGAAAACCCTCTATGGGCACATTCAGAGTAAAATCTATATCCTTATTATCCTTTAAAATCATATGCACCTGACGTCTGAACGACACAATATGCTTAAGGAGTGGATTGCTACTTGAAATCGCTATCTTCCTTATCGGTGATACTAATTTGCCATGACGGGAAAGAGATTCAATTAGGATTTCATCTTTGATAAAGGGCGGAATGTTGGAAATAAATACTTTTTTAGAGGGTGATGATAAAGGTAGCACTGGGGTGAAAACACCATCAATTACTACTCCCCTTTCAATCACATCATTTGCCAACTCTACCGTCTCGAAACAACAAAACAGCCCTGTTCATACGAGAGCGCGGAGAGGATTTTTGTCGTGACCGACCATCTCACCAACAGCCAAGCTACATTCTTCAACGCTGGCATTAGCTGTTATTTTAATGGCATGTCGCCGTGTTAAGGACCCAAACACTCCTGTACCTAAGGCCGCCATGCTCCCAGGTGGGGGCAGACGCCTCGGTATAAGTAGCAAACGGAGCGAACTACTAACAGCAACCTACCTAACCTTAACCTTAAACCCAAACCAAACCACCCAAACAAAGAAAAAAAAAAAAATAAAAAGTAAGTAGAGGTAGAGAAAACAGTGAAAAAAGGCACAGCGGCCACACTCACGCGTCTCACTCGCAGCACTCCGCCCACTCGCTCGCACATGCGCTCAGAGAGAGAGAGACACAGAGAGAGAGAGAGAGAGGGAGAGAGAGAGAGAGAGTCAGAAGGGAGGACTTAAAAAAAGGAATGGCAGCAAAAGCAAAAAAAAAAAACAATTAAACAAATAAATCACACACAGACGGAGATGTGCAGACCAGATGTACGTTAAGTCAAGTCAATATATTTATATAGCCCAGTTAAAAGAACAAAGTGCTAAAGACATGAAAACAAATGATTTAAAATAGCACGGTATAATATGCCTACATGTAAATAGAAGGAACAAATAGAACATTTATAAGAACTAAGGGAAAACAAAACACGACAAAACATATTGCATACACACACCACACAAAGGTTTGTACACAGTGTGTGTACACGTGTGTGTGTCATGTTTGCATTCTATGTCTATACTGTATGCATATACGTTATGTCTCTCTGTAGATTCTGTACAATAGATAGAGCCATTAGGACGGTCAGCGACAGCTCTGCACCAACTTTCTGACTCTCTCCGTCTCTCTGCACTTCATTAGGGCCAATGATAGTGTCCACATTATCAGAGAACAGAGTTTGATCAGTCCAATTATACTCGCCACGTCGATGGCCCAGTGGTAATGGTGTTGAACCGACTGAGAGGGAGGGAGAGAGGGAGGAAAGGAGGAGGAGGGGATGGGTGGATGAGGTCTCCCGAGAGAACGAGTGGAAAATGTCTGTTGCTGGAAGGATACGAGGACACCTGCTACCTGGTTACGGATGTGGACACACTAACACACACACATGCACACAGATATGCTAGCGAGCAGGCTAACACACACACACACACCAAGATTTCACAGTATTATGCCAAAGCTCACTCCCCACAGACCTCATTGTTCCTAGCGGCAACGGCTGATCGATGCCTGAATCAGGACCGTGTGTCTGGGGCCTCCTGGGGACATTAACGAAGCCATTCGGCAGTGGAGGGACTGCTAACGCAAACAAATGAGCACTTAATTGTAATTTCTTTGACTTTGGAGAAGAGGGTGGTGCTTTGGCCTGACCAACAACTGTAGGGAAAGCAATATCACAGGAGTCTTTATTAAAGCAAGAGAGAGGGGGAGAGAGAGATTTGGCTTGGGGAGAGGGGGGGGGGTTCACTATGAGAAAGTAATAACCTTACGTTGCAATATGCTAATACAGTGTAACAATATGGCATTTTATTACCTTGTGCGCCTAAGTTCTCTTGAAGTATATTCATGGATTCAGTGCCAAGCCTTCTTTTGTGTGTGTGGGTGGGTCTCGTAAGGGGGTGTGATTTTTGTTGATTTAGCATGTTCTATGCTACAGCTAACAATAATAATAATAAAGAGGCAAAAAATACTAAAACATTCTAAAACATAAAATCAGGGCCTTGGGAAATCACAGAAGTACTGTACCTGGAAGGAGAAGCTGGACCAAGCCCATGCTGACTGACCCCAGAAATACTGTGATCTAGAGCCACTGCTGCTCGCAGCGCCGATATCACAGGGAGTCAGCACAAGCGCCACTTTTTCCAAATGGGCTCCAAATGTGCTGAACCTCAGAACTGCTTGGTTGTGCAAATGGGAATTGGGGACCAGACAGGTGTGTGTGTGAGTGTGTGTGTGTGTGTGTGTGTGTGTGTGTGTGGGAGACAGAGGCCCACACACGCATTGTCCATTAGAGTACAAATAAACAAATTGCCTCGCGATGCGGTGGGAGTGGCGGTGAGGAAGCCAGTAATGATTTCATTTCTCCCCCATGATAATAACCTTGAGGCTGTGACACACGGAAACAGCCACCCCACCATTACAGAGCCGTGGCTGGGGAGCGAGGAGGCTGGGGGTGGGGGTTGGGTGGAGGCGGTGGTGGTGGTGGTGGTGGTGGCAGGAGCTTGATGGGCTTGGACTTGTCTAACGTGAAATGGGCTTTTTCTAAGCCTCCTCCACGCGGCCCCATATCGTTTATCGTGCTGATCGCTAGTCAGATATCCCCT
Organism: Alosa alosa; assembly: GCF_017589495.1. NCBI lineage: Eukaryota > Metazoa > Chordata > Actinopteri > Clupeiformes > Clupeidae > Alosa > Alosa alosa. The sequence continues at coordinate 24,684,920 of NC_063195.1, read as the reverse complement.
GGCGTCGCACTCCACCGGGACCCATCCTCTTTATGAATGGCTCAATCGCATGGATACTCTCCAGGTGTCCCATGTCCTTGGGTCGGTGTGTGTGTGTGTGTGTGTGTAGGCGCGCCATATCATGCTTGGGATAACAATTGATGTATATTTCAATCTAAAGGCTCTACCTCCCTCATCTCCGCCTATACGTTGCAAGGATGTTTTTAGTTAATAATGACTCACCGTGTGTCATATCACTCTATGTCCTTTTTACTCACACACGTTGTGCATTGGAATAAGCATAACCTCTTTAAGCCTGGCTAAATAAGGCATCAAATTCCGAGTGAATCACTGTTTCTAGTGAATACGCTGTTTATATGTCAAACATTTATTCTCCTGTGAGGAGCGGAGCTGTTTGGGGCTCATCACAGGGCTAGGCTGCCACTGAAATATTAACCGGCGGGATGTAAGCACAGCTGTAGCGATTCACCATTCATGTTCATGCTCTGTTATCTACCGTTACTGTCAATTTGACCTTCTTCCATCTCTCACAACAGGAGGCCATAAGTGTGTGTTTATGTTAAGATTACATAAATTGATTTTGGAGAAAAATTACTTCAAAATATGTAATGCTCATTTAAAGGCATATGCTGTTAGCCAGAGGAACTTGAAACACATGTGAAAAACTGATAAGAAGGCAGATAAGGAGAGATGGGGAGATGTTCTCTGGGATTTGGACATGCATGACCTTTGTTTTGCTCGAACAAATGAGCTATAGGAAGCTGCAGGAGAAACTCAAGGGGCCCTTGTTAGGTAGAAATGCTGGTTAGAAAAACACCACTGTGGATGTGATGATGTGGTGGTTAGTTTTGCGGTTGGCCAAAAGATTTAGGTCACTTTGGATGAAAGCCTCTGCTAAATTAGTTCACTTAGACTCACTACTTCTTTTCATTCTGTGAGTCTGGGTATTTTACATTGGGAAATGTTTCGTAATGGGTGAATACAGAAGTTTAGTTAGGCTGGACCAATGATTTCAAATCATATTGATCAGGGATTCCTAATGTGACTTGCCACTTCGCCTCACCTTTACAAACTGATGATAAACCACATCAGCAGTCAGGAAACAATGTATTTACCTTTGTTTTATGAACGTACACATTCTTATGACTGCAATTTTTGATGTTTGCAGGCGTTGCTACTGCAATTTACCACAGCCATTTTCAATTTTGAAACTACCGGTAACGTCATCCCCTCTCGTCGCTGATTGGCCCTGCCATCTGGAAAACATAAACGCATTGAGAGGAGCCAGACTAGTGGAAATACTTGGCAGGCAGGACCAGGCTACTGCTAAATAGCTGTTACCATTGCAATACACATTTATATTGCATGATGCTGATGGAAAACGATGTAGGTGAACAAATAATTTTCCTGCAACTAAAAAACTGTGTATAAATAACTGTCGGAGTGTTGCCCTACAGTGGGTCAAGATTTGTTTGTATATTGTATTGTATTATTATTATTATTATTATTATTATTATTATTATTATTGTGTTTTTTTGTTCATTGCCATCCACCAATTCACTCAAGAGTGATACTGTGTGTGTGTGTTAGGGAGGGTATTTTCTATCCCCAGTGAAACAGCAGAAAGATAAGCCCCTGTGGGGCCTTATAGAGCGGAGGGGTGACTGATGCATGTAGGTTGCCAAGGAGAACCAGTGAACTGATGATAACCAGGGTCAAAGAGAGAGGCCCTCCTCAGAGAGGAGGAAGATGAGACAGAGAGGAAGGGAGGGAGGGAGGAAGGGAGGGAGGAGGAGAATGGAGGGGAAGGATAGGCTAACACTCAGAGCTCTATACTCAGTAGCTTATGCCTCTGCCATGGATCTGAGCGATTTGACTATAAGCGCGTCAAATAAGGTGGCACCTTCACACGAGAAAGAAGTCTCCAGGAAATTACCTTCTGAAGGTGTCGGATAGGTGCCCCCCCTCCCCTCTTTCCTGCTTTCTGTTTAGGGGAAGGCCGACGACAAAGTCTGTCTGAGTGGCATCCTGTCTAGACTTGGGGGCAATGCTCTGTATCAGTTCCCTTGATGCACTCTGCCAGTAATCTGGGGAAGAGTCAGGCCATTTCTGTGCTGTAATTCGCCACCCTTTCTATCTCAACTACACCCCCTTGCCCCCCTCCCTTTTTTATTTTCTCCAAACACTTGACTTTGTTACATCTTCAGGTCGATAGGATTTCAAAAGTCGCTCTCATTTAAATGCAAATTTCCCTCCCCCGTCCTTCGAGTTTGCCCAATTGTCTCCGCGCATTTAGTTATAAGTAGTCTTCAACCTAGCAAATGGGAAAATGCGCCAATGCATCTCCGTAAGCGTATCCAACAGCTTTAAGTGTCACTTAAAACAAATTGTGCTGTACTTTATTCCGTTATAGCGACATGATTCAATATCTCGCCCAGTAATATACTCTTTTCCCCCTCTCTAATGTGTTTTGTAGCTGAGGAACCATAGCACCAGACTTCAGGTAATAACAGGGGCGGAGTGGGACACTAAAATCCACCGGGAAAATTCTGATGGCCCCCACATCATGTACACACATCAATAGCACAAACAAAATACATAGTGCCAATACAATACAATACAACAAGCCAATCAACCACAATTTCAAGCATCATGCAAGGACATATCTGGGTATCGTAGCACTCCAATAGTTGCCTGTATAAATTTAAAAAGGCCTAGCCTACAGACAATGTCAACCTAATAACACAGGTAATTAAATAATTGAAAAAAAACAGGCACTTTGAATAGGTTTGTATGAGAACGATTAAAGTAGGCCTATATAGGCTTACATATAGACAGTTCCAACGAGTTCCACAAACCATTTATCAGCCTGAGTGGCCCACTAATTAGTCATTAGGCTAGGCCAGGGACGTCACTAGACCTTATTCACTGGGGCACGTGCCCCAGTAAAATTCTAGCGCGGCTCTAGCCGGAAACGGCATTCATGAGCGCATCTCCGTGCCTGCTTTAATCATGACCAGAGCCTGTCACTTACCAGCCAATGAAAAAAAAAAAGGAATAAAGAAAGGGGCCATAATAGCCAATCAGGAAATAGCACCTCTGTAGCTGGGTAAGATTGAACGCAAACAACCAATGAAAATCGCTCACATGATTCTTCCGAGTGTTTCGTTGTACTGCACACACATGCACTGTGGAATCCGCTGGAGCTCGTTACATCACTTTGAGCACAGAGTACTGTAAGTCGTCACCTGTTTAATGTTACAACAAATTCACAACTTGTTTGACAGAAAAAATTACAAGTTGATCGCTGTTAGAGAGTGTTACTGTTACCCACATAACTAGCATCTGTTTTTACTTATCTTGGAGATTTTCGCGGAAAATTCTTAATGCATCTATCAGGTCGATAGTCACAGCATAAACTCAAGGCGCTGATGTCACTCTTTGGGCGGCCCAAGACCGCGACAGACTCATTGGCCGGCCCACCGGGAAAACTCCCGATCCTCCCGATTGCCACTCCGCCCCTGGGTATTAAGCAATACACATGTAAGGGCTATGGGAGGACACTGCCAAATTGACTTTCCATTTTTCTTCTGCTCTCCTGCCCATTCAAAGCATTACTTCCCCCCCCCTCTCTTCTCTCCATGAACAAAAGCCAATCTCTAATTTCTTTCTCACCTTCCCGCTTCTTGCTTCAAAGGCACTATAATTTGGACTCCCACAGCCTAGGAAAATGGTTTCAATTAGCTTCTAACGGGGGCCCTTGCAGTAGCTATTGACTAGTTGTTGTTTTTTTCCCTGGGAGAAACCACGGAATGGTATGGGTAAGAAAAAAAAAGTGGCTCATTATCGCAGCGATGGTATGTTCTTAACCACTCCCCGACTTCATTCTATTTATCTGTGTCTGGGCACTTCCCTTGATGATTGTGAGCTTTTGGTGTGTTCAAGTGTTTTCTACCCTCCCTGCTGGCTCGCCAAATGGATGTCACAGTCCGTTTCTGGAGACGCACAGTGCACCACTGAGGCTGATGGCTCATCATTTGCATATAGATAAGACATTGTGAATAACACAATGTTTTGGGTGTCAAACAGTTTTGCAAGTATATCCCAAGTGCATATTTTTCATGGAGGCAAACACACAGACAGCGGATCAAATCTCATTGGAGAGAGTGACGACATGCATTTGAAAAAAGTGACACAGCACAAAAAAAAACTTCCACAATATCCAAATTAATCATATTCTGGTTGGAATCTGTGGGTGTATGACTTATCCGTGCTCATACACCATATATCTAGTGTGTCCTTACATCAAGTAAGTCTTTTTCAAGCAATTGCTTTTTTTGTCTTAGATTAGATTAGATTAGATTCAACTTTATTGTCATTGTGCAGAGTACAAGTACAAAGCCAATGAAATGCAGTTTGCGTCTAACCAGATGTGCAAAAAAGCAGAAAAGTGCAATGTAATATAAGTATATATGTAGACAGGTGATGCAAAGTATGTAGACAGGTGATGCATAGGCAGGCCAAGAAATATAGTGCAGTTAAGAATAAGTGTATGTGCAGGATGGATAGTATGAAGAGCAGTAGAATAAGGCTATGTATAAGTGTAATTACAGTATACACATTTGCAAATAAATAGAACCAAATTAGAACCAAAGACCTTGAAATTAGATGACTCTATCTAAAATTATTGAGACAAATTAATGATGGAACTATTGTATGTCCTGGAATGCATGTGGGTACTGTTACAAAAATACATAATCAAAGATGTATTGAGTCACTTAATAGGATCAAAACCTTAGCGCATAGATCTTCATGACCGGAGTAGACTAGGTAGGCATAATAATAGCTAGAACTCTTTCAAACTTTGGTGTTGTTTGGTGTAGATTTGACAGCATTCAAGTCTAAGGCAGTATTTAACAAGTTTCTGCAGTAGGCCTACTATTTATGAGTACAAAGCAGCTTTCCACCATGCATTGCTAGTGAAATCATTGTGCATATACTGGGGTCTTCCTTATGTTCCCTGGGTCCTATGTTCCCCAGTCAGGGTTAGAGTTAGGGTCCTATGTTCCCTGGTCCCATACAAAGTGGGGAACATAGGACCCGGGGAACATACAGTAGGTACGCTCCCCATACATTGACATGGAGACTGACTTTTTATTCAAAAAGTATTTAACTATTTCTGAATCCAAGTGATAACACTATTCATGAGTTTCTTCCAAGACCGTCAGTACATTCTCTTCTGTAAATGATTTGACAGCATAAGACATGAATTCAGACACATGGACTGTGAGCCTGTTTGTAACATGTAACATATTGGACATGCACCACGCGTGTCTTACCTGTCGTCTTCCAGGTTTTTTGAGTCATCAGCATCTACCACTGATTCTGCACACGACACACACATATATATATACACACACACACACACACACACACACACACACACACACACACCTCCACATAGCAGATGGCCTGTTGCTCCCCCTTCCGGGGTTCCTTGGGGGGGGGGGGGTGGTTTGTTTCCGTGTCCTTTCTCGTCTCAGGTACTGAGGTGAATCATAGCTCCTGCACAGGAGACCACCACCGCCGCCTCTCTCTCTCTCTCTCCATCCACCTGGAAGAGATTTAGTGATGTAGGAGAGAGTTACTGAAAAGACTCTTGAACACTGACCACCACCCCAGTATGCCCTGGTCAGTGCTGGATTATGGGTATGTTTACAGTCATTGATTTGTGGAAGGCACCAAGCCAGGAGCAGACAACAGTCGCAGACAACTTTGTCAGACGGGCTCAACACTTTTTATTTACTTTCATCTTGTATTCTTCAGCTTATCCCGTGAGATGTTTTTTAAGAGTCCCACTAAAAGTGGCAGACTCATTTCCCAGGAATACCAGGGCTTCAGGCTCAAATAACTTCAAAGAGAGAAATATTTGTCACTCGTTTTTTTTTTACAGACTGGACTCTTCTCTACTGTCAGGTAGTAGAGTGGATAAACCACTGATTCCATGGTGTAACAATGTGACCAAATGTAATGCTTTTGCACACTGAATTGTGTATGTTTGTGATTGTTTACCATTCATATGAACAGTGTATTTGCATGTGGTCTCTAGGTCTCCTGTTATTTCACAGCTATGACATTCCTGGACAGGTTTGCTGCAGTCACATTCTGTATGAATTTGGCATGGCATTAGCTGTATATGAACAATCATTATAGAAGCTCTTAAAAGACAAAAAACATACATTATTATTAAAACTACTGTATACAATTTTTTTTGTGTTTATATTTGTTTATTGTTGAACATGTCATTCATAGCTCTTACTGTACCTCTCTGCAAACAAACTAACAAATAAACAAGCACATGACCAAAAATATTTATAATTCCTATTCATGAAAACTTGCATAGAATGTAGAAGACTTTTCTTGAAGTTTTCATTTTAAACCATGGATATGTCTGTGGCCAAATGAGACCCAGAGAACTCTCTTTGGTTTTGGAGGAATGATTTTTAATGTCACTTCCTCACACAGTTTAGAAATACTGGATTATCTCTCCCCTGATATGTCTGAGTGACTTGGCATTCAGTGCAGCTATCTTACAAAGCAGCAAAATGTAGGCCTACAGTATGACACGTTAGTAGTAAATAATGGATGTCCCCATATAACCCCAAGTTGAGAGTGGTGAGTGCTTTTTTACACTTCATTCTCTATTTCTACCTGACTAGCCCAAAGCTGATGAACCCACCCTTATGAGATGCGGTTCTGCTGAAGGTTTCCTCCTGTGAAAAGGGAGTTTTTCTTTACCAGTAGTGCATACTGTAAGTTCTTGGTCAGAAGGGATTAAGGCTCTGAGTCTAAGCTATATGTAAAGCACCTTGAAATTATCTAAACTGTTATTAAAACTTCTGAATACAAATTGATATAATTGAAATGATCTCATGCATACTGTTCAGCATTTAATGTGAAACATTTGTTCATCTTTAAACATTACATTTTAATCATTAGCACTGTAGGCTGCCTCTCAAATAGCAGAAACTAACTAACAAATAAACAAATAAATGACCAAAATAATTGACCATTAAATGACGACGGGAGGAGTGTCTACCTATTAACCCAGACGCTGACCTGTTAGCTTGTTTCAAGGCTCCATCTTCTAGCCTCCTGCCAGTCTTTCGTTCTTTCGTGTTGCAGATGAAAGGTGTTTTCCAACTCCTCTGTGTTCAAGTGGCATTTGACCGTCAGTATTCAGACGACATATCTACAGCACACGACGGCCTACAGGACGGCCCAATTACCTGAGCACTCGTGAAACGGCTGAGTATAACGTAATTATTGACTTTCGTTGAAATTGATTTGCACCTGATTTATTGGGAGAGTCTAATTGGACATGTGGCCTTTCGCCCGTCCTCTTTGAAGTCCCCACGTCAGCAACATTAACGAGCGCAGCACTTTTGACACGACGAGGCTGAGGCCGCTTTCTCATGACCGCTAATAAATGAATAAAAAAAATAAATTGAAGACCACTGTATGAGTGGGTAGTCTTCTAATGGCAGTAATCTGAAAAGGCCTTTCAGCCACACATCTCTCTTTTTATCTTGTCCTATTCGTCAGCAGACGAGAAATGAACAGGACTAGATAGAGGGAAAAAAGAAGAGAGCTGTCACCTGACTGAAAAACTTTTCATTTTGTCTTTCTTTTCAGTGTCGAAAAGAGCAGGATGAAGGACGGCAGAAACACCTACACAAACAGTGCTCATATCACAGGTGCTAAAGCAACCATCAGGGAACATGGCAAGTTCACCAGGTAATGCCTCGCATCAGTGTGTGGGGGCATAATACTGCATTCATGGGTGTCAATGAAGAAAATTCACATCAAATAAATTAGACTTATCAAGGCACTGAAATTGAAGTTGAGATATAGTATCTGTTTCATACCAGTGAAGTCTGATGTCTGGAAATCTATCCCCAGACTCTCGGACCGGACTCAAGTGGACACAGGCCACCTATCTAGAGACCTTTATGCCATCTTGCCATCACTAACAACTAACATCGCTCCTATCTTGCTTTTGTCTGAGTCTGTGCAGTGCTGTGCTGTCGGGGCTTGCTTGTAATATCTAGGCGATGCACAGGGGACTCAGAGAGTGCTGATAGCAACACTGCAGCCTGCCTGACACTGCTCAATGAATCTGAAAGCCTGATTGGTTCTGCCATTGTGTCTTCAAAGGCCAAATGTCTCCACCTGGGGAAGTGTGTGTGCGTGTCTGTGTGTGTGTGTGTGTGTGTGTGTGTACGCGCACATTTTGGGTCTCCGTTCTCCCCATGCAGTTATATCATTTGTTTTTCCTATCATTTGTTTTTCCCAGGCCTCGGGTCTGACTAGAGCACACATGGGCAACATACGGCCCGCGGGCTTTCCCTGACCGGCCCGCGTAAGGTCCGTGAAAAAACAGTAGTCAAAAGCCTAGCATAGAGATAATGCACGCAAATCAATATCTTTGCTTTTATTTTGAAAGCGACTGCTATTTGTACGCCTATACATTTGTGCATGGATGCATATGACATAAACACCCACACTGATGTGCTGGTGAATAGAATGCTTCTGCGTCGACACAATGCAGTTACCTTTACGTCGGCGTAAACTTTTCAAAGTTTTGTGTCTCCTGTGTCTGCATCGCTCACCACCGCAACGGTTGTTAGAATGTCGAACTCCTACTGCTGCTCGTTGGCGATTCAAAGCGTTACTGACAGATATATAGTTTACAATCGGATAACCCCATCATTGTAATCAAAATATGAGTTTATTGGCAAAGCTTATGTTAGCGAACTAGTATAATGCTACTGCCCACAGGTTGCTTGAAGCAGCCGGCTCAACACACAGGGCGAGTTGACAAATCATAGTTTTGTGAATAAAGTTAAAGCAAAAACATAGCCTACATTTTCAAAATAGTTTTCTTTGTGCATGTTGATTAACTAATGACAGCGTACTATTGTCTGATCCACATTTTCATAGTCTAATAGAGTTAATTTAATGATGGTAATGATTTAATGATGAAATATTGCTGAGTGTTGATGAAATGGTGGCACAGGCCGATGGTTGTACTGACTCCTTCACATTTTCATGGCCTATCTAATTATGACCGCCCGCGCAATTATGGTCATATAAGGTTTAGTCAGATTTTTTTTTTTTTTTTTTTTTTTTTTTTTTTTTTTTTTTTTTTTTTAGCATGTCCAAATTTCCGTCAATGATTCCCGGGACACTGAAAGACCGGGGTAGACAAAACTTGGTGGGCATGTAACCCCATATGGATAGCATGGAACCATCGTTTTTTCGTTTTGATCTGTAGCCCCCACGCTGGACTGCACCCCGAAAGGAGGGTAGGGCAGACACAGTTTTCTGTGAATATCTCGAGAACCGTAAGGTTTAGGAGGACCATTATTTTTTTTGTATGTTGATCTCAAGGGGGCCATGTCAACGCATTCCATAACCACTCATTTCATGTATAGCGCCACCTAGTTAAACAAAAAAGTAAAAATGAGGTGGTGTAATTGAAGGTATCTGTGACCTAACATAGTCAAAACTGCACAAAATTGGAAGTGTAGGATCATTATGACACCCTCTGTATGCACGCCAAGTTTTGTGGAATTCCGTTCATGGGGGGCCACACAATAAATTAATTTATGTTACTATACACCAACTGGCCTGTAGGTGGCCGGAGACAGTTTTCTGTGAATATCTCGAGAACCGTAGGGCCTAGGAGGTCCACCTTTTTTTGTATGTTGGTCTTAAGGGGCATGTCAGCCCATCCCATTACCACTTATTTCATGTATAGCGCCACCTAGTTAAAAATTAAAAAAGCATAAAATTAGGTGTTTTTCATCTCAATATCTCTGGCTGACAAGGTCAAAACTGCACAAAATTAAAAGTGTAGGATCATTATGACACCCTCTGAATGCATGCCAAGTTTTGTGTACTTTCGTTCATGGGGGGCCTTACAATAAAATAATTTATGTGTACATTTAGTGACGTACACCAACAAGGATTCCCGGGACACTGAAAGACCGGGGTACACAAAACTTGGTGAGCATGTACCCCCATATGGATAGCATGGAACCGTCATTTTTCGTTTTCATCTGCAGCCCCCCCGCTGGACTGGACCCCCCGAAAGGAGGGTAGGGCAGACACAGTTCTCTGTGAATCTTTTATGGTATGTTGGTCTCAAGGGCCCACATAAACCTGGCTCATAATCACTCATTTGTGATTCCCCGGTAAAAAATGAAAATCAGTAGGATTAAAAGAAAGCCAAAATAAATATTCATCATCATCATCATGGCTGCATTTTCAGTATTGGCGAGAAGTAGTCGTTTGTCCACTAGATGGCGCATCGTTGCAGTGAGGCGTAATTTTGTTGGAAGTTAAAGGGGTTGGAAAAAAACAATGGGCCTTCATACAAGGACTGTAATTTACATGGCGAACATCTAATAAGGATAGGGGCGATGTTCACATGAAGTGTAATTCCCATTTCTTCTTGAAGCGAAATAAATCTGAGGATGTTTATCGGACATGCTTGGTTTTACTGCAGGAATGCGTTAATCTTGTAATATCAATAAGGACCTAGGTAATGTTACGTTAGCGTTGGTTGAGTGATGGAGGCATTTGATTTATTGCATTTGTAGAAAACTATAAATCGCGGTTATACCAAGCAAATGTATAGCAGCACTGTTTGTATCTTTTCGACTGTCATTTATTGCACGTGCTACAAAATCATTCTGTGCAATGGAAGATTTACCAACGTTACACGGTCTGATGCAGTTTTTACCTATACATGCGTGAGACTGAGGCGCCTGTTTATTTTGTTTTAAGTGCGTGCAGGGTGTGAGGGGAATCGATGTGCTTTGATTACAGCTTGGTAGTTGTAGTCTGTGAAATTAAAAAACATTATTGTGTGAAGTATCCAAACAATGACACCTTCATTTCATTATGGCTGTTTTAGCAAAACACCTTAAGCTACTGTGTAGTAGGTCCCATTTAGAAGTGGCTACTTCATTTTGCGCTTTCATTGACTCATGGAGCTGCGTGAATGTTATTACAACTTTTAAGCCGCGATATGACAGTTTAAGTCCGCTTGATACTGTAAAGTAAGCCATTGGTTTCAAAGGAGATTTTATTTGTGTAAGCCAGCATAGCCTATTGACAATTTATGTTGTCAATAGGCCTACCTATAATCCTACCTGTAGCTTAGGGAAGCTAACAACTTTCTATTAGGATCTAGTTTGTTGGTTACCGTTTTGTCATAACTCCCTGATGCATTTTGCATTTAGAATAGCCAGAGCGTGTATATCTCAATCGGGAAAATTAAACAATATCGGGTGCCTATGGACTAGGCTGGGTGAACCCAGCCTGATCTGCCCCGCTATTTATTTTTTGATTTCTTAAAAGATTGAGCTTGGTCTGATGAAAGCCAGACTAGCCATGGACCTCAGTTAAACAATGCAAGGGAACATGAATCAGCCTATATTTGCACTAACAATAGCGGACAAAAGCTCTTCAGCGTTGGCCCGTTAAAATGTGTATGAACAGTCTAGCGGCGCATTTCATCAAGGCCCATTTGGACATGTCAGTTATTTGCACCACTGGTTAGATGTAAAACAGCACTTCGTTTCAGACTAGGCTACTGTTACTTAATTTGTGCATTAACAATAGCGTTTCAGACTACTGTTACTTAATTTGTGCATTGACAATAAAGTATTACATGAACTAAAGATGACTAAAATCTTATGTAGAAGAAGAAACATTCACAAAAAATCCATCCATCCAAAAATGACCTTTGTTTTGATAGCTGTTGAAAACGGCATGGAACTGACAGAGATGTTTTTGTTTATAAATACATAAAAATAAATAAATAAATAACATTATGCTGATACCTTTTGCTTTTCCCAAATACAATGTAGCCTACAGGTGTAAGTGACCTTTCATCAATCCAGTTGCAATGGATGAACTGTGATGAACTGCCCTACTTGTGATTGTTTAGAGATTTTAAAGGTTTTATAACAATTCTACATCTTCTTTGGCTATTCTACAATCTATTCACCTTTTCAGCACCAGTAGGGTACTTTCTGTGCAGCCGCACACACACTCAGGCATGCCAAACAAGCATACACAAAAGTTTCAAGAGTGGGGATGGAGTAAAATATGGAGACAAATTGAAGTGTGATTTATTTTTGTGAACGGATGTACAGGACTGGCGGCCGCTATGCGGTCATATTTTGTTTTGCTATCGTTTACCGCAGTGGTGTGAAAAGTGTTTGCCCTTCCTGATTTAAATCTAGTTATGACATAGGTTTAGTCAGATTTTTTTTTTTTTTTTTTTTTTCTTTTTCGCATGCCCAAATTTCCGTCAATGATTCCGGGACACTGAAAGACCGGGGTACCGCGAAACTTGGTGGACATGTAACCCCACATGGATAGCATGGAACCATCGTTTTTCGTTTTGATCTGTAGCCCCCCGCTGGACTGGACCCCGAAAGGAGGTAGGGGCGAACACAGTTTTCTGTGAATATCTCGAAAACCGTAGGGTTTAGGAGGACCATTTTTTTTTGTATGTTGATCTCAAGGGGCCATGTCAACCTATTCCATAACCACTCATTTCATGTATAAGCGCCACCTAGTTAAACACAAAAAGTAAAAATGAGGTGTTGTAATTGAAGGTATCTGTGACCTAACATAGTCAAAACTGCACAAAATTGGAAGTGTAGGATCATTATGACACCCTCTGTATGCACGCCAAGTTTTGTGGAATTCCGTTCATGGGGGGCCACACAATAAATTAATTTATGTTACTATACACCAACTGGCCTGTAGGTGGCCGGAGACAGTTTTCTGTGAATATCTCGAGAACCGTAGGGCCTAGGAGGTCCACCTTTTTTATGTATGTTGGTCTTAAGGGGCATGTCAACCCATCCCATTACCACTTATTTCATGTATAAGCGCCACCTAGTTAAAAATTAAAAAAGCAAAAATTAGGTGTTTTCATCACAATATCTCTGGCTGACAAGGTCAAAACTGCACGAAATTAAAAGTGTAGGATCATTATGACACCCTCGAATGCATGCCAAGTTTTGTGTACTTTCGTTCATGGGGGCCTTACAATAAAATAATTTATGTGTACATTTAGTGGCGTACACCAACAAAGTTCGGGACACTGAAAGACCGGGGTACACAAAACTTGTGGTGGGCATGTACCCCCCACATGGATAAAGCATGGAACCGTCATTTTTGAGAACTGTAGGGCCTAGTTTTTTCATCTGTAGCCCCCATGTGTGCTGGGCCCCTGAACCCCAAAAAAAAACAGTTTTTCCTAAATAACTACCTGAACCGTGGCACTGAGGATGAAGAATCTTTTTTATATGGTATGTTGGTCTCAAGGGCCCACATCAACCTGGCTCATAATCACTCATTTGTGATTTGCACCCCCACCCCCATAAAAAATGAAAATGCAATATTATTCCGCTTTAATCGCCCTATCTTCAGTTAAGATGTTCAGAACTGCACCAAATTTTATGTGTATGATTGACCTGGCATTCTCCGGGGGTATGCAAAGTTTCGTAGAATTTCATCCATGGGGGTCTAAAAAAAGGTTATGTGTACATTTAGTGACTGTACACTCATTGGCCTGTAAATGGCGGTGCACACATATACACATGCACACACACAGGCACCCACATACTATCGGTATTAGAGCGGCCGATACATAATTACAAATTCAGTAGGATTAAAAAGAAAGCCAAAATAAATATTCATCATCATCATCATGGCTGCATTTTCAGTATTGGCGAGAAGTAGTCGTTTGTCCACTAGATGGCGCATCGTTGCAGTGAGGCGTAATTTTGTTGGAAGTTAAAAGTGGGTTGGAAAAAACAATGGGCCTTCATACAAGGACTGTAATTTACCGCAGCGAACATCTAATAAGGATAGGGCGATGTTCACATGAAGTGTAATTCCCATTTCTTCTTGAAGCGAAATAAATCTGAGGATGTTTATCGGACATGCTTGGTTTTACTGCAGAATGCGTTAATCTTGTACTATCAATAAGGACCTAGGTAATGTTACCGTTAGCGTTGGTTGAGTGATGGAGGCATTTGATTTATTGCATTTGTAGAAAACTATAAATGCGGTTATACCAAGCAAATGTATAGCAGCACTGTTTGTATCTTTCGACTGTCATTTATTGCACGTGCTACAAAATCATTCTGTGCAATGGAAGATTTACCAACGCGTTACACCGGGTCTGATACAGTTTTGCCTATACATCATGTGAGACTGAGACACCTGTTTATTTTGTTTTAAGTGCGTGCAGGGTGTGAGAGGGGAATCGATGTGCTTTGATTACAGCTTGGTAGTTGTAGTCTGTGAAATTAAAAAGCACGTGTGTGTGTGAAGTATCCAAACAATGACGCCTTCATTTCATTATGGCTGCTTTAGCAAAACAAAAAACTACTGTGTAGTGGGTCCCATTTAGAAGTGGCTACTTCATTCGCGCTTTCCTTGACTCATGGAGCTGCGTGAATGTTTTCTGCGTGAATTACAACTTTTCGCCACGATATGACAGTTTAAGTCCGCTTGATACTGTAAGGCGTAAGCCATTGGTTTCCAAAGGAGATTTTATTTGTGTCGCCAGCATACCTTATAATCCTACCTGTAGCTTAGGGAAGCTAACAGCTTTCTATTAGGATCTAGTTTGTTAGTTACCGTTTTGTCATAACTCCCTGATGCATTTTTGCATTTAGAATAGCCAGAGCGTGTATATCTCAATCGGAAAATTAAACAATATCGGGTGCCTATGGACTAGGCTGGGTGAACCCAGCCTGATCTGCCCGCTATTTATTTTTTGATTTCTTAAAAGATTGAGCTTGGTCTGATGAAAGCCAGACTAGCCATGGACCTCAGTTAAACAATGCAAGGGAACATGAATCAGCCTATATTTGCACTAACAATAACGGACAAAAGCTCTTCAACTTTGGCCCGTTAAAATGTGTATGAACAGTCTAGCGACACATTTCATCAAGGCCCATTTGGACATGTCAGTTATTTGCACCACTGGTTAGATGTAAAACAGCATTTCGTTTCAGACTAGGCTACTGTTACTTAATTTGTGCATTAACAATAACGTTTCAGACTACTGTTACTTAATTTGTGCATTGACAATAAAAATATTACATGAACTAAAGATGACTAAAATCTTATGTAGAAGAAGAAACATTCACAAAAATCCATCCCATCCAAAAATGACCTTTGTTTTGATAGCTGTTGAAAACGGCATGGAACTGACAGAGATGTTTTTGTTTAAAAATACATAAAAAAAAAATAAATAAATAAATAAATAAATAAATAAATAAATAAATAAATAACATTATGCTGATACCTTTTGCTTTTCCCAAATACAATGTAGCCTACAGGTGTAAGTGACCTTTCATCAATCCAGTTGCAATGGATGAACTGTGATGAACTGCCCTACTTGTGATTGTTTAGAGATTTTAAAGGTTTTATAACAATGCTACATCTTCTTTGGCTATTCTACAATCTATTCACCTTTTCAGCACCAGTAGGCTACTTTCTGTGCAGCCGCACACACACACTCAGGCATGCCAAACAAGCATACACAAAAGTTTCAAGAGTGGGGGATGGAGTAAAATATGGAGACAAATTGAAGTGTGATTTATTTTCGCGGAACGGATGTACAGGACTGAGCGGCGGTCATATTTTGTACCGCTATGCGGTACATCTAGTTATATAGATATTGTACTACTTTTTTTTTATCAGTCTTTGAAAACTGAAAAAAAAAAACATGTCAATGTCAAAAAATAATTTTCGAGAATGAGGATTAAATACTGGACATATATTAAATATTGACGTTTTTCCTTTGTCTCCCTCACATTTTCATCTGTTCTTACGAGTAGTAATCAAAAACAAATGATTTACTTAATGTTATACAAGAACAGAATAGAATTGAACAGAATTGAGTTCAGACTTGAGTTTGGTATTTTGGGTCCGGCCCTCCTCAACAGTTCCAGTTTGTCATGTGGCCCCTTGGGGAAATTAGTTGCCCACCCCTGGACTAGAGAATGCATGACCCACAAGCCAAAGTTCAGCCAAGATAAACGCAAACTTTTGTGTAGACATACTGTAGCCTTCATTGAAAGCTGTAGTCATGTGTATCCTTTTTCACAAGTACATTGTCTCTTCTTTCTTCCTGTTTGATTCCACCCATGTCTTTCTGAAAATGGGGCCACGGCACTGGTCTCTCTCCTAAAGAGAGACTACAAATGAGTGTAATTGTGTGGCAGTGGGCGTTCAAACACAGTGATGTGCTTTTTAAATTAGCCTCCAAACAAATGCACTAATGAGAAGCCATTTAAAAGCAGCTGTTTTTCGAGAGCTCCCTCTCTCTCCCTCTCTCCCTCTCTCTCTCTCTCTCTCTCCCTCTCTCTCTCTCTCTCTCTCTCTCTCTCCTCTCTCTCTCTCTCTCTCCCTCTCTCTCTCTCTCTCTCAGGCAGCGGGAACTCTGAGGGTCGATAACTACTGAGCCAGAGTAGAGGAGGTTCTCTACACTAAAGTTGCGTTTAGAGCAACACACACACACACACACACACACACACACACACACACACACACCACCACCACCACCAAAAAAACTTCTATTTATTGCACACACATACACACACAAAGGCACAAGATCTTCCATTTGCCACACACACAAATACAGCTTCCCACAAATACCCATCTAAACACAGCATCAGAACGCTTTCACCTGCTTCCTGGTTCAGGCACATCTTCACTCGAATCACAGAATCACACACAGCACCCTTCATGTAATGCACTGTTTACTTACAAAACACACACGCACACACATACACATCTAAACACACACACACACACACACATACACAAACATATACAGATCCAAACACACAAACACTTCACAAACAGTATCATCGAATATTAACAAACAAACACACAGCGTAGCTGGCATTAGTTAAAAAGGCAGCACCACTGCCATCCCCACCACCACCACCACCACCACCGCCCCCATCCCCACCACCACCCAGGGAGCCAGGATCCAGATTAGAGGTGTACACGATGCCTCCAAGCCAGCCAAATCGCTCTCACTATCTTGCTCACTGCCAAATTCATCCCCAGCGAGAGAGAGAGAGAGAGAGAGAGAGAGAGAGAAAAGACTGGCCAACCAGGAGGACCTCCAGACAGAGAAAGAGAGAGTGGGGGTAGAAAGAGAGAGGGAGGGATGGTGATAGTGGGACGACCAGCTGGGCGCACCTCCAAAGCCATTGCCGTAATGAGGCGACTCGGGATCGCGAGACTTGGGGATGGCAGGGGCCTCCCCTCCCAAGCGGCACTGGAAACGATAGAAGCAGAGCAAGGCTCTTAAAGGTTAGACCGACCCAATTAATTCAAGCAGTTAAAAAGGTCAGCACTACGAAATGTTGTGTTAGAGCGGTGTGTGTATGAGTGTGTGTTTGTGTGTGTGTGTGTGTGCACGTTGGTGGTACATGTCCTGGGAAACACCAACTGCGACTGTCTCATTGCCAGAATCATTACTTAAGTATCATCAGACTTTATTATGACAAAAGTGCAGGACTTAGCCCGGGTCAATAAAAGGCCGACTCCAGAGCGGTGGGAAGTGGACCGGAGGATCGTGGCCCTGTTTGAATGACCACGGCTCTCTCTGGTCATGTTTACACTGTGCCACAGGTTCTGCGCAGATAGATGTAGGTTTTAGATAAGAGCAGTACTGTTGGGGAGCCGTGAGCCTGTTACTGTTAACACAGGAGTGCCGGACAGGGCTGGGTTGCCAAGGTAGTCCACAGAGCCTGCAAAGAGAGCCCCAAGGATTATGGGTAAAGCCCAGAGCCATGCTTGTTTAAATGAGGTAAATGCTCGAAAGGTGCCACACTGTTTCAGTAATGGTGAGAATAGTGTATATGTCTCCGACTCACACTGGTTTAGACAAATACACTGAACAGTATGTGAGTCATCAGGAAATATATGACCACAGATTAAACTCACAACCTGGGGTGTGTTTCCCAAAACCATAGTTGCTAACCTGTTAGCAACTTAGTTGGTTGGCAATGGGAAATTGCACTGCAACCAACAAAGTTGCTAACTGGTTTTGGGAAACACGCCCCAGATAGAACCAGAATGGCCACATCTATTCCACCATCTGGTATCTTTTTGACAACAACTTCCCACTTGACCACTGTCTTTAACACACTGTAAAAGGTTGTTTGCACCAGGAACAATACTATAAATAAATATAACTATAACTATAATGACAAAAGCATCCGTACTGACCAACGATAAGGAAAGTCTCTCCTCATGTTGATGAATGAGACTGGATAATTGATGGATTCTGATTGGCTCTCAGCTTTTTATTGTTCTCAAATTGCTCTGAAAGTGATCGTCCTTCATGTCGTTATCGTTATGTTTTATGTGTGGACGTTGTCATGCTTATTAGCTAGAAAAATACTTTTTTTGTCGTTATCGTCATAGTTATCGCTCTAGGTGTTAGCGGCCCTTAAATGTCTTCCTGGAGCTGAAATGATGGAAACACTGTCTGTACTCATGGAGAGAAAAGCCGAAGCACCCATGAAGTCCTTTTAGAGAAGTCCCTCCACTCTATTGTAATGCTTTCTGGCAGGGCTGTAGTAGGCTCGAGTCCGGACTCGAGACCGTTTTTCTATGGTCTCGGACTTGTCTCGGACTCGCTAGTATTTGGACTTGGTCTTGTCTCGGTCTCTGCCTCTTGGCAAATATGGCTTTTGGTCTCGACCGAGTCCAGGTGTTTTTAGGGCCATTAAAGCGTGTTAACCGCCACGATTTATTTTGAAATACACAATTGTTATAAATAACGCAATAATGTTTACCTTTGTGGGGGGCTGATGTCATGTAACGGAAGCCGCAAAACCTAAAACCGCAAGCCTGAGAGTTTATTTTACTGTCTGTGGAGTTAGCTGAAGATGAAGAGGAACATTTAGCCTATAAATAGTAGCTTTACTGCAAACTGCTTTTCACTCTTGTTAGAGAACTTTTACAATGTCAAAATGCACCAACAGCAACAGTTAGGCTACATAAAGATGATACTTTTCGGGTCCTCTCCATTAAGATCCAACTTGAACGTATGCTACTCCATTTAATTGAGAGCACGTCTGAACGCACACGAGTGGTAGGTTCCAGCTGGCTTGTCGTTGTTGATGATAATTAAGTGTGCTTGCTAAAAGCAGCACACTTATTAGGGGTCCGAGCAGCGTAGCTTTCATAATATTAATCTCTAAACTCAGATGTATCTTTTTGGCCCTGGTCTTTTGGTCTAAAATGATTTACTTTTGACACAATTTCATGGAAAAGCCAAACATTATAAAAAGTTTCGCACTCAAATCTTCACCAAAATTCTCACAGACAATGTTTAGACCAAGCCTCACAAAAGTTACTGCACAGAATTTTGATATTTCGTTCCATTTCAGAGATATAGGCTAATAAACTTAGACCACTTAGGCCTTTTTTCCTAGATCACCTATATTCCTATAAACCGTAAGTCCTAGAAACTTGGCATTTTCAAGTATTGTTACCAGTACCCCCCACTACCCATAACCCAAAATGTGGGGTACTGCACCCAAAGGTGGCGCTCATGTCAAAAACACTTATTTCTCCTTACCAAATTGACCTAGACTCAAAATTCTTTCATCATATTAATCTCTAAATTCAGATGCATCTTTTTCACCCTGGTCTTATGCTCTAAAAATGTTTACATTTGCCACAATTTCAGAGAAAAGCCAAACATCATAAAAAGTTTCACAGGCTTCAAAAAATATCACATCTTCACCAAAATTCTCACAGACAATGTTTAGACCAAGCCTCACACAAGTTATCAAAATAATTTGGATATGTTGTTCCATTTCACAGATATAGGCCAATAAAGTTCGACCACTCAGCCCATTTCTCCTATATCACCTATATTCCTATATGAGTATTTTTTCCCTTGGATAACAACCATACAACCATCATTAGGTGGATACCATTAACAGTGCATATTTTCAGATCTCTACTCTTTTTTTATAAAGCCCTTAATTTGTTAAATTGTCAAATGTATGCTAGGATTTTTTTTGTTGTGTCTTTGCCAACACACATGTTCACCATGTGAATGTGACTGCCCATTATTTAGGATTGGCAGTGGCTCAGTGGGATAATGCCTTGTACTGCTGATTCATAGTTTGAGAGTTCAAATCCCCGCTGGAGTCTTGGGATTAAGCTGCACATGCTATTGGTCATTTAAGATTCACATTGAACAGCACTTGAATGACATTAGGCAATCAACATTCACACTCATCAGTTTCCAAGAATCAGAATGGCAAAACACTCTATGGCATAAAGGGGAACTTCTTTGTTTACTTTTTTCCTTCATCATTAAGTCTATCTTTTATATGTCATCCATTCTTCTTCTTTACAAATGTCTAATTGCCCCAGATTTTCAAACAGTTTTCAGGTGTACTCTTTTAGGAAAGCTCTTCATTTTATTGTCAAATGTATGCTTGGAGTTTTTCTTGATGTTGTGTGTTTACCAAAACACATTTTCACCATGTGAATGTGACTAACCAATATGTAGGATTGTCAGTGGCTCAGTGGGATAATGCCTAGTGCTGGTGTTAGTTAGGTTGAGAGTTCGAATCCTGGTAGAGCTTTAGGCTCAACCTGCATATGCTATTGGTTATTGAAGATTCACACCATTGAACAGCACCTGAATGACATCAGGCAATCAACATACACAGTCATTAGTTGCCAAGAATCAGAATGCCGAACTTCTTTTGTTTACTATTTTTCCCTTCACACTATGACATTTAGGGTTCAACAAATGTCTAATTGCAACATGTTTTCAGGATTGACCCTTCATTTTATTGCTCAGTGGGATAATGCCTTGTACTGGTGATCCTTAGGTTGAGAGTTCAAAATCCCACCTTAGGTTGAGAGTTTGATGCATTAGTGTTTGAATGCTGTTGGGTTGTGGAGGTTAGCATTCTAGAATAGAATGCTGTTGTGTTCTGGAGGTTAGCACACTATAACGTTACAGGTACTTGTCAATATGGACTTGTAGTGCAAGGCAAGTATAACTTACTATAAGTAAGGCTGTTTATCTTATTGACTTCGACACAGCTGTAGCCTATAATTATTTGTTATTCTTATAATATTTGTCATTTCTTATACATATTTAGTCGGCTCTTCCACTTGACAGAACAACTCTATATCGGTTAAGGATGTCACGCATGAAGCAATGCTGCAGAAACACGAAAATACGACTTTGAGTTTAGTAGGCTATAATTTTCAGTTCCTGTTTATCTATTGCACAATGGGTAATAATTTAAAGGAATCGTGTTGCAGTCTTGTAAATAGTGACCCTGCAAGATCCCTAGTCATTGCAAAATCATAGTCTGTGACTTAAAACTCTACTACTTGTCTTTAGATGTGAGAGGGTCTGAGACTGTAGTCTTTCAAAAATCTTTTCCAAATCTTTGCAAATCTTTCCAAAGTCTGTCAGTGTAAGGAGGGCTTGAGGTGAAAGTGCTGTGGAGAAATTGCAGAATTGTTTGGCTCTGCCACCTAACCACACCCAGTTTACCTGCTGGGAAACCCTGTTGCTCCGGAGCAGGGGCTAAGACCAGGATAAATTGTTTGCTCGCCCTCAGTTCACTCTTTTGTTCATCTCAACCCAGCACTCCAGTGTGTCCTGCTCTGTGTGCGTCTTTGAGTTAACGTAAGTCATCACTTTAATGACCCTCACTATGACTTTTGTGATGTTTATCAGTTTGTAGAGTAGGTCTTTGTTTGTTGGTTTGGTGTGTTGGAGTCCCATGTGAGAGATGATTAGGTGATGTTGGTTGACTTGGGATGTCAAGTATTGTTTAGTTGTACCTTTATATAGCCATATGATTTCAGTTTATTGTTCAAATGTCAATTGGTTTGTTTGTGAGTTGGGATCTGTACTGATTTACCCCATTTCACTGATTACTCCATTTTCTGTGTTACGACAAACTCAAAACAATTTAACTGATCCTAAAAATAAGGTATGACCACTTGAAGCAATAGAGGTGACCCCAGTGCCTAACATATGGAAGGCATTAAATTAAGATCCCAATGTGCACCGAGATATATTTTTATTTAAAAAAAATCCCATCCACTCCGCTAAACTCTAGGAACGCAACCACTAGATGGCGATGAGATTACTTTCCCTCCCTAGTAAGGAAGGTGCAAATATTATGTAATTTATAATGGGAAATTATTGGAAATGTTATTTCTTGTTTATTCTAATTGCAAACCACACACATCCATTCGGAATCACACGTACACATTTAATACTGAAAGACTCTCATTTCGTTTATTTGATGTTGCCTAGCAACGCAGCCTTCAGAGCAAAGATTCTAGAACAGGGCTTCAGAGAGACACGTTTTGAGTTTGTGGCCAAGAACCTAAAATATCGGATTCCATGTGTATGTGCTGGATGGTGTGCGTCCTTTATGAAAGTAAGTGTTTTATACAGTTAACGTTACAGACATAATGAGTCATGTTGTAGTGGTCAACATAAATGTGCCCCTTCTGTTATTAGAATGCTAAGCGGAGAAGCATGCTAAGCAGAGATTTAGTATCATTAATTTCTTGTGTGGCTAGCTATAGGGAGCAGATCATAGACTGTATATATATATATATATATATATATATATATATATATATATATATATATATATATATATAATCTGGGATTTATGTTGTTTATGTTGTTTATAATGCCATGGTCATTTGATATGAGATGCTTGCACTGTAACTTCACCACTTGTAACTTTAGGACTGCTATTTTTTTTACTAACAGTAATTCATGAAGCACTTTAGCCCTAAAAGTAGCACCTAAGTCTGTGACGGCTTAAAAGAAGTGGCGAGGACTCCTAACGCGATGTTTTGAAATGTGTCTACTATTGTCTACAGGAGCTTCCAATCGCGAGGGAACTTGCATTGTAGGCATAACTAAAGGATGCAATAACACCACCAACAACCAGAACTAACCTACTCATTGTCAACATGTTCATTAAATGTAACGTTTCATGTGAATCAAATTAAAATGTTTTCTTTGCAAACATAGGCATATGGTGACAGATTAATTTAATAATGCTGCTGTGTGAGTCACGGTAAGCGCAAATTAAGTGGCCACTTCTTAATGGGACTAAGTAAAATAGAGATGTTTCAAATAAGATAAGGTTAATCAGATTAAAACGATATGCCCGCTTGACAACGGCAGAGATAGAACTGACCTTTGGCCATAGCAACCATCCATTTAGAACGATTGGCCTTCATAGCAACCAAAGATCTGAGCTGTGTTGCAATGTGAGGCACAGTATAGAAAGGTGATGAAATATACAGAGACAGGTCAAAAAATATAGTGCAATGTAGACAGTAGTATACAGTTGATTTACAGACGGTGGTTTAGAGTAAGATGAAGTATTCCTTTATTCTGAGATACATCTGAGATAGGCTACATCAATAGGCTCTCAAAACAACCCCAGGCTTACAAAACAATCCAGTAAAACATAATTTGTGGGATGGAATATATAACATTCACACTCATAGCTCATATTTTTTAAAATAAATCAGTGAATAATTATCCAGACAAACAAGCAGCTTTTTAATGCCTTGGTCATATTTCATAATTTCAATTCCTCTGTAGGTTACCTGATAGCCCAGTTTGAGAGGCGCAAGACGCGTGACATTATTTATTTTTGCAGCCAATCACTGCTGTCATTTTATATTATTGATTTGATCTCAGTCATAGAAGCTAAATTTGAAGACAGGCCCAAAGGTAAAATCCAAAGAAACCACATTCAACCCGCAAGCCAATAGTTGAATAGCCCTCTCCTAGAGCTTTTGAGGTATTGCCACTGCTCCAACACTGAAAGGCACTGTTAGAATGGATCAAGCCAGGTTCAGCATAGCGTATGTCACTGTCTGCTCACGTTGGTGACCGGACCAGGGCAAGCACACTTTCGCAGTTCCCGCAGGAAATGCAGTCTAGTTGATACCTCCTTTTTAATATAAAAAACTTATTAAAAGGAAGGCAACAAAGACGAGGTTAGATGAGATTGCGGATTTATCCGGTTTCCACTACCGACCAGTTATAAACTGTGATAAACTGTGAGAGCCAGGGCACTTTGACATACTGTAGGCTGCACTCAGTTAACTTTGTGTAATGGAACTGGTGAGTCTTGAAGTCTTCAATAATTTGTTTACATGAAGCACATATATGCCGATTGAAACGCATTCCACTAGCTAGGTGACTGGCTCAGGCTCATCATTCACTTTTAATTGCAAACAGAAAATGTCTAGCTAGCATCATGTCATTACATGCTTCTATTTCCAAAGGAATGAAGGCTGTTTATACCAACTTAATATCATGCTTATCATTGTTAATATTGTGCAATACACGTGGTACAAACAATATTAGAGTTTGTAGACTAGTTATAGGCTATATTTCAATGGAGCTGGTAAAAAAAGATCATTATGAGAACATGGCCACAATGGGCTTAAAGTGACAGTGCACCATTTACAAATGAGTTTACAGCATCAAATGAGTAGTATTTCTTAAGAAATTAATACTTTAAAACACAATTACTGTGCCAGTATTATCATTATATAATATAAAAGTGTTTGTGGTTACTCATTAATTTTGTGATTTATGTATATAGTATAGAAGCTATATAATTAAGAAGCTTTAGTCTTTAGTCTTTAGGAACTTTTTAATTGCGGTTAATTCATTTCAAAATATATTTTTTTAATCGTTTGACAGCCCTATAATAATATTGGAGGAGAATGGCTACAAATGCTGGGTGTTGTCACACTGTTTTTGCTTTTATAATAATAATAATAACCCAAAATGATTGTCTTGATACTGTCATGCATAAGACTTTTTTTCCAGTCCTGGACTCGGTCTTGACTCGGACTCAAATCTTTTTGGACTCGGTCTTGTTATGGACTCGAACCTCTTTGGACTCGGTCTTGACTTGGTCTCGACTAGTCTTGGTCTTGGACTTGTCTTGGACTCGACAAAGGTGGTCTTGACTACAGCCCTGCTTTCTGGCCACTTATCACCTATCGGGCATCTATTTCGACACAAATGCGTGTATACAAGGCTTCACAACACCAACCTTGCTCCAGTGGTGAAATCACACCACATGATTGGCACAATGTATTCACATGTCAACTTTTTTGCCACGGAAGGGGTGAGATATGTGTAGACAACTGCCATATTGACATTACAAACTAACCCCATGCATTTCTATGGAGGATTTTTTGTGTGCTGTGTCTCCTCATTAGAAAGTCTCTGATTAAACTCAGTGAAGCTCATCAACAGGTAAACAGTAGGGTCTGGGAGAGCTCTAAATACAGAAAACACTCAACTCCGATAAACCTGAGAGCGTTTGTACTTCTCATTTTAAAACCATCACCTGATTGTTGCATATTGTGAGCATATTCTTATACCCAATTTGATATGTGTAATTGTAAAAGTGTAATCTATTAACATTTCATTGTTTCTACATAATTTTTCTAATCACTATGATGTGAGCACTTCTGTGCTTCACAGACTTCCATTATCCGTCAAAAAATATATAATTGGACTGAGATTCTAGTGCGAGTTAATGGATATATTCCTCTTTTTTTCTCTCTTTCTATCCCTCCCCCCTCTGCTGCCAACCTCTTCCCTCCTTTTCGACATGCAAGGGAAGCCATTACTTGTGAGACCTTACTTTAACAAAGGTAGTCCATCATTCCCTTTTCGGCTCTCCATTCAGTCCTAAATTATGCTTTTTAAATTGGGCACCCTGAGACAGGTTAGGGCCTGGGATCAAAGGCCAGCACCTGGGCTAATTACAGAGAGATATTCGGCCCTCCTGTTCTAATGAACTCATCAAGAGGAGCTCTCTTTCTTCCTGTAT
This sequence comes from Alosa alosa, assembly GCF_017589495.1. Taxonomy (NCBI): domain Eukaryota; kingdom Metazoa; phylum Chordata; class Actinopteri; order Clupeiformes; family Clupeidae; genus Alosa; species Alosa alosa. The sequence goes on along the minus strand of NC_063195.1, from coordinate 24,658,890 downwards.
TTTCTTTTCCTTTTCTTTCTTTGACTTGATCTACTTTATCTATCTGCCTATCGATCTATCTATAGATCTATCTATCGATCTATCTGTCTGTCTGTTTAATTAACTCATTAGGAATGCCTTTCTTATTTATTTCTTTTGTTCACTTTTTTTCTTGCTTTCTTTCTTAAGCAGGCATTAGTCTCTTATTTGTTGCCTTCCTTGGGCATAAACTCCTTGTTAGTTCTTCCACCACAAGGCAAGTTTTTTAGTATCGTGACACCCACACACCCGCAGTCTTACCGATGACTCAGAGATGCACAGCAAATTGGACAGTGTAAATGATACTCTGTAGGAGTACATTTTACACCCGTTTCGGGGTATATATGGGTCCAAGTGTCCAGTGTTCTCCCAACACTGGACACCAGAGTTAAAATATTAACACTATCACAGAGTTAAATTTCTAACACCACGTGTTCAAATGCACTCTTTCAGAGGCATCATTTGACACTACTTTGAGTAACTTCAACACCTGTAATAGTAACTTCTGCAACACTGAAATAATAAAATGAAAACTCTGATTCAGTGTCCTTTCAGCACCTGATAAGGTAAAATGTACCACTTTAAAGATAATATTTATCCCCAAAATATAAAGAAATACAGATTGAGAAGTACCACTTACTCTTATGCAGAAATTATGCAACACTGTTAGGTTTGTACGCTCACCAAAATAACATTTAACACCTATGACTACAAAACAATATTAACTCATTTAGAAATTATTTTACACCAATAGATTTAGACAACTCACTCACGGTTCAACATATTTCATTTGAAACCTGCCAAGACAGTGTCAAAAAAGCATTACAATTTTTGGATAAAATCCACAATCTAGTTTGAAACAATACAGCTGACATTCATAAAAAGCAGTATACTAAAGGCATTTGTTCCTCATTGTTACAATTCATGAATGGATTTAAATAATCATGTCTAAACATCAGGAAGTTCTGGCAAAATATAAAAACATGTATACATACTGGACTGGCATAATTATGTGATTGTCTACAGTGCTCTGGGGTAGTGTATCCACATCTCAGCACCTTCCGTGGCCAAAAGACGACATGTGAATCGTGCCAATCATGTGATGTGTTGTGAATACACGGTACCAATCATGTGTTGTGATCTCGCCGCTGGAGCGAGGCCGGTGTTGTGAAGCCTTGCACACACGCAGTTCTGCCCGAAATAGATGCCCGATAAGGGCCCAAAATGTGTTGCAATATGGCCGCAGAGTGGAGGGACTTGCCTAAAGGACTTTGGTGTATCATAAAGTGGTGTTTGGAAATCAAGAGTCCAACATGGGTGTCTTGGTAAGGTTCTTGGATCCTTTGATAATTTCTGGCTTCAGAAAAATTTGCCACTTCCATAAATTGAGAGGACATATCTTCTCCAAACAGTAGCTGGAAGTCCTGCAGCACCTACAATCACCATGACAGACAAAACAAGAGTTAAGTCAAAACAAGGTCATTTGAAATAATAATACAGTGATCAAATGTTTTATACACTTAATAGTTTAAAATGTGCTAATAAACGTCTACATTTACTGGCTGCTGTCAAAAATGCATCGTTTTAATCTTGTAATTCCTGATTCTTTGACAGGAAAAAAGAAAAAGGTATCAAATTTTAATAGATATTCTTATAATTTAGGACCTTACCTTGCTCCAGAAATCCTGATTAGAAAAGTCCATCATCTTCATCTTCAGCGCTTCATCCAGTCCACCACTTCTTTCTTGATATCCTTTTAAAAAAATAGGAGAAGTTAACACATTTAAAAAAGAAACCTTCGTGCAAACGGCAAGTTAAAACTTGACCAGCGGTTATACTGACAACACGAACTTCAAATTGAATTAGTGATGGTGGGGGTGAATGCTAACTTTTAACTGAAAAGTTTGTTGGCTTTGATATAAGCTTGACGGTGAGCTAACTAACGTTATGCTAGCATGCTACAGGTTAAAATAACCTGGAAACTTCACAGTAGGCTAGTTCTAGCTTCGTTAACCCAGTCTCTTACAAAAAAGTAAAACATGACCAACACTTATATTCACCAGTATTTGACGGCACGAACCCCAAATTAATTCAATCATGGCGAGCAAATCCCAACATTTATCAAAAAAAGAGTTTGGTCAGATTTGATATGGCGTGCTAAAATTTGCCAGTGCGCTAACATTAAAGTTAACTTACCATTAGCGGCTAAGCTAGTTCTAACGTTAGTAACGTTAACACAGGAATTCCACCTCGTGAACCCAGTAAATCCTTAGCACAAACGTTACGTTTAAACATGCACGACAGGAACATTAAAAGAAAGTTACAAATGCTGGGCAAAGAAAACTCTTCATACAAACTACATTTTGCATTTCACCTTACCTTTCTTTCGCCGAAGTCAGGCAGCCATTGTTCTCAGGCGACTTCACTTACCCAGACAGAGATGTCCGATGACGTGATGACGTAATATGCGAACGCTATGGACTCAGTCAGACACCCTGGGAGTTTGTGCAGTAAAAATAAACTCTGGACCAACACTGGCAAAAGAATGGACACCGTTAAAACACACTGACAAGTGTACAAAATCCTCAATATACTCCACAGTGTAAAAAATTATACTCTTTAATTTAACCTCATACTCTGGGAAAATAACACTTTGGCATTTGCTGTGTGTATCCTCGAAGAAAAGCACCTCTAAGATTATGCCGTGCATCGTTTCTTTTTTTTTTTCGCCCACAAAAACATCCCCTTAGTCTGCTTATGTTTTTAAACATGAGCAGCCATTAATATTTCATACAGTATACGAAATCAATACTTTGGAAGTGCATGATTTTAGTCAGGGGGGAAATAAATATCAAACATGATGCCAAGAGCACTTTTAATTAATCTATCTGTCTCAAGCGCTAATCAAGCCGCTAAGGGGAAGGCTATCGCCCTGCTTTCCCTTTGATGTGCAGACCAGACACTTCAAGACGCTAAATTACCTGCATCACGAGTGCTGAGCGCGAGAGGAACCAAAACAAACTCAGACGTGTGTGTGTGTGGGGGTGGGGGGACACATAATCACCATGGTGATCTGAAGCGGATAATTACAGGTGCTGTCAGAGTGTGGTGATTTGGACAGGAGCGGCGGGAAACTTGACAGCGCTGTGACGGTCCCAATCCCAGCAGGTAATGAAGATGGCCGCCAAACTTTGGCAAATGGGAATGGGTTGGCAGTAACCGGATAACAGAGGGAAGAGAGAGAGAGTGTGTGTGTGAGTGTGTGTGAGAGAGAGAAATTAATGGAGAGAACGGAGGAGGAGAAAGAGAGGGGAGAGAGTAGATAGTGGGGACAAAAAGAGAAATAGAGGGGGTGAGAGTATCGGTAAAGATATGAGCCTAAAGTCTTCAAGATTGGCATTAAAAAAAACTTTAAAGAGAGAGAGTCAGACAGAAAGAGAGAGAGAAAATGACAGTTTATGTTGGCTAGTGGAGAGAATGGGAGGGGAAAGAGGGGAATGTCCAGACTGCTGACCCAAATACGATTTTTAGCCGATCCAGAATGTATCTAGATTGATTTTTTTATACTCTGAGAAGAACAAATCTGACTGAAATCACATACGGAGATGGTTTCAAATGCGACTCAAACGGATTTTTTAGAAATGCCTCTCGGCCAAAGCAGGCCTGCTGTGTGTGTGTGTGTGTGTTGTCTCTGAGTCTTCTTGCAATATGAACAGCCTGCCTGAGTCATGAAACTGTGGACGGAGTATCACAATTTCAGAAAGCAATATGGAAAAGAAAGAAAGAAAGAACGCAACAAAGAAAAAGAATAGAATAATGATGGAGAGAGAGGACGCAAAACAGACACGATTGGACTATTTTACCCTCTTCCGGCAGAAAGAACGTCACACACACACACTCACACACACACACACACACACACACACAGAACAGTCATCTTGGGACATTGTAGGATGACAGCCGCACTGATGGGCTCCCTGTCATCATCCATAAGGACTGTGTGGAGTCAGCACATCCCAAGTTCACAAAGAAAGGCGGACATCTTTCAGGTCTGAACTGACTGCTGGCTTTTTGGTGTCATGTGCATAATCTCACCGAGTTGCCATGACCTGTCTGAACTTAGATAATATAACCAACTCTATCTGAGGGGCCATGAATATGAATAAGGAAGAGTAGGCATTAAAAGCAAGGTCCACCGTGCGGTGGTCCATTAATATTTATATGGTAACATGAATATCAGGGCGATTAATAACTTCGGTACTTTTTTTACCTTTCTCTCCAGAGCTCTTTCTTTCAGGTGTCTTTGTAGCGGAGGCTGAATTATTGATTATTTTAACTACACATGCATTTCTGTACACATTTAGGATATGATGTGACGTGACGTATATGCAAATATACAAGCATACAGTATCTAAGCCAAAACCTTAAGAGGTGAATCAATACCTTGGAACACCTTCAATATTCAATATCTTTCAATCATGGAATGAATCAGAATGGTCCCTCACACTCTCTCTCTCTCTCTCTCTCTCTCTCTTTCTACCTTTTTTTTCTGAATCCGCTCCTTCCAAGACATGCCTTTTTTCAGTGGCTTGCCTACACACACACACACACACACACACACACCCACACACACACATATGTCTTCTATGAAAGCGGGCGCTCTGAAATATATTCACCTCAGGGGAAGGGAAAAAGAGCTCGGGGGATAAAAATGGAAATGGCACATCAACAGGTCCTCTGGCTGCAGCAGATCCCTGCTCCCACTCTCCCACTCTCCTCTCCCGTGCCATGATTAAGGCTGTAATCCCCACTGCTCTGCGCTTTTTCAGAGTTGCTGGCCTGCAGCACATTTAAATGGCTTCCTTGGTATGTTGGAAGAGAGTGGTGGTGAAACAGGTGCTGTCAGAATTTATTTTTTGTCGTTTTTGTTTTTTTGTATGCATATATTACATTAATAGCCGTACTGAATCCCCTGGATAAACCTGGGCAATCTTGTAGATTAGCTGTCAACCTGATTCTGATTCTTACACACACACAAACACACACAAACACACACACACACACACACACAGATATAGTTAGTGTCTTTTATGTCTTCAAGTGAGGTGTCTTCAAAATGTGATGCTAGCCTTTTACACTATTCAAGGATATGCAGACCGTTCTTCACCCGTGTGAGAGTGTGTGTCTGTTTGTGTGAATGAGTAAGTGAGATTCAAGGTCCAGTTTATCTCCAAGATACAGAGAGTCAAACTCGACATTCCACAGACCATCCAAACAGGTTTTCACCAGTACTATGGCTGTCTTTGTATGTATGCTATTATCTTGTTATGGGTTATGTTTTGTGGTCTTTTGTGGAAGGAGTGTTTTTTGCCCCTTTCATTTTCTTTTCTTGGCGTCTGCTCTTGCTCTTCTCTGTTTCACTTTTGTTGTCTTTCGTGACTGTTTTGTTTTGTTTTGCTCCAAGATATCATGAAGGTGCATCTTGTCCTCGATGAACCAGTCACAGTGACGAGGTGCCACCACAGCGCACTGTGACATAAATTATTCAACACCTCAGAATAAGATGCAGTTTGTTCCCCATGTCTTAAGCAAAAAAAAAAAAAATACAGGGAGAAATAAAAAAAATAGTAAAATGAAAAAAGACCTTGATAAATATTTCTGCTTGTCTTGATAAAGACGTTACTACTTAATGTCACAGAGAGATAGTAAGTACAAGGAATCTTTCTGGAAACTACTCTCAAGAAAGTTTCTATCTTTCCCATTAGAAGACCTTCAGAGGGTTCAAAGCTTGGCATCTCATAAATCTTCCCAGTCTCTCCTGAACCATCTCTCTCTCTTTCTTTCTCTCTCTCTCTCTCTTTCTCTCTCTCTCACTCTCTCTCTATTCTCTTTCATTATTTTTCTACATCTCACTCAGTGGTTGGTATAGTGCCACCTGAGTTTTGCGCATGGCCCACAAGAGACATACCACTTAGTCATGCACAAGGCAAAACAAATAGCACAATAATGTTGAACTGACACATGAAACGCTGACTTGGGGGGGGGGATGGGTTGGGGGGGCTCCATCCTGAAATAGGGAAAGCTGGTTCCTTTTGAGCGACTCAAAACTCAATGATACTGCCAGCACACTCTGCACGCCACAGGCGCGCCACATCGGCTGACAAAGACACAGTTTGAGGATGACATCTCTGCACTCCTCGTCGGGGAGGAGGGCCACAGGAGACGGCACGGAGTCTTGCATAATATACCGCCAGTAATCAGCGCGAGCGGCAGGGATGCCGGTAAATAGAAGAAACAAATAAGTCTTCCTGCTCTATTCAGAAAAGATGCTTGTTGGCCTGGTCTTTAAGCACGGAACTGCTCTCTCTCTCTCTCTCTCTCTCTCTCTCTCTCTCTCTCTCTCTCTCTCTCTCTCTCTCTCTCTCTCTCTCTCTCTCATTGCCCTGCTGGAGGACTTTGTCTATCCAAAAAAGGCTATATCACAGCGCTGGTAATTCTGCAGTTACAGTTCTCATTTCTCGTCTATTGAAATAATGAACTCTGTACTTCTCTCTATCTCTTTCTCTCTTGTACTTCTCTTTATCTATATGATAAAGTGACATAGTTATAAATGCATACCTGAAAGGACACAGGATAAGTACCACTTTAATAAGAGCCAAGGTATTTTTTCAGTAGCAGAAATCCACATTCATGGATGCCTCACATCTAATTGTGAGGTACTGGGCTCTCAGCTCTTGCAGATGTGGGCTGTGTTAATCCCTCAGCATCGTCTAATGCATCTATTCCTGGTCATGCTTCACTAACCCTGCTTTGTTCAGTACCAGGGATTGTGGGAAGATACACAAATTACCTTGTTTTTGTGTTGTTCCCCAACACCCCAACCACCAACCCCCAGATACCCAGATACTGTAAATGCACTCATCTGCCATAACAGATTTAATCATAGGACTGCAGAGACAGTGCTTTGGTCAGAGGTTATCTGACCATGGTCATATGTTATCTGACCATATATGGTCCTTACATCTTTCATACACATCCTCCATGTACAGTAGGTACATTTGAATGGAAATGCATCAGTAAGAAAGAAAGAATGTTTATGAATGCATACAAGTTATTTTAAGAATGAGATTAATTTATAGTGTTTGGTTTTATTATTTACAAATTCACTCTACAAGTGTCGGCATGTCAAATTGTTTGGGTATTATTATTGGGTATTACTCTTCGAAAACAATTAGTAGTTGGGAAGGCAAAAAACCCTCACAAAAACACAAAGTTTAAAACACAATTTTGCCTGTGGGAAGTCTACAATGATGTTTTGTTTGTCTAAGTTTAGGGTATTGCAGGATCTGGCCATGGTCCTGAGAATAGTTTCTGGTCTTAGTACGTCTCTTCAAGGGCATCTGTCCAAGGTCCTGAAACCACTAACAGTCATATTCCAGCTTCATTATATAATATGCACCCACAATGGCAGCTGATTTCACCACGTAATGTGTTTACCATTAGCATCAGAGTACATTTTGGATGTCTATGTGGCTGTTTTTAATATATTAAATATATATTAAGATGTTTCTTTATTACTTTGTGACAAGTATTTCCGCACACAATGCACATGTAAAAACATATACAACAATATCTCACAGTGCAGAGTAGATCCACACACACACACACACACACACACACACACACACACACACACACACACACGTCTGTATATGTATGTATGGTATTGTTGCATGAAGAAGTAATAGGTATGCAGTGTGTGTACTATCTTATAGAGCATGGATTATCGTGTTTGCTCTGTAGATGGGATTGATTTGTCTCTGCCCCCCGTGCAACGTTCTACAATTCTTTACTTTCCCTGGACACACAGCCAAGATGTTAACAGTGCTCTTGCATTTTCTTTTGGGTGTTTTGGGTGTTGAGACCATAAGCTTATCACTTCCACTCGGCTACAGCTCCTTGATCCCTGTAGCAATAGCATATGAGGCCGTGGTCTTATCAGATTCTGACATAAACCTAACATCCTTTATGGAATTGCTCCGGAAAGTTTGTGCGTATTAACTGAGCCAATGTGTTGTTGCTGTATTGAATGGAAGACTAAAATGCGTCTTGCAGTAAACTTCCGCATGCAGGGAAGTTTAAAGGAAGTGGTGTGGTCCTCCGTGCACATTTGCGCGCTGCGAAGATGTGTGTGATTGCTGCGCGGTCACAATTGTTGGGAGGCACACGAAAACCCCCCTGCATGCTGAGTTGATGACACAATTCTTGTTACGTGCCGCGTACGTAGGACACAGACGCAGGACTATACCAGGCCTATAACAGTAGTTCTATTGACTACACCAGGCCTATAACAGTAGTTCTATTGACTATACCAGGCCTATAACAGTAGTTCTATTGGCTATACCAGCCCTATAACAGTAGTTCTATTGACTACACCAGGCCTATAACAGTAGTTCTATTGGCTATACCAGCCCTATAACAGTAGTTCTATTGGCTATACCAGTCCTATAACAGTAGTTCTATTGACTATACCATTCTATTGCATTTCCCATAAGACAGAGCAGGTTGCATGTGCACTGACTATAAAGTCATGTGCAATTGTACTGTTACTCCAGTGTAACTGCCACCACAAAGTCGAATCACACGCCCCAATTTTTCTACCTATTGCCGCCACTCACTTTCTGACTGTGGCGGCATAAGATTCAGTCTACACTGCAATATGGCCATTTGCAATGACTCAGACACTTTTGATGGCAATGAGTCAGTTCTACTCTGCTTTATTATTATTTTTTCCCCTCTCCTTGTGCCCTGACACTTTTCTGAGGAACAGTCTGGAAGAGCCGCCCCTGCTCTTGTCAGAAAGCAACACTGCGACAGCAGGTTTCATGGAGATGCTATGCATCTGTGGGGGGCTCCAGGGTGCCTCTGCCTCTGCTGTTCACTTCGATTCAAATTATCTTCCAAGAAAGTCTGATGGCACTTTGTTTTCTGTTTGTTTCTTTTTATATTCATAGTTTGGATGTTGGTTAGTCAGAGATGATGCTGACTGATGTATGAAAGATATTATTTTGGCGACAATTTACTTCCAGTCCAGTATCCACAAAGACATAAGTCTGTGTAACTACTTGGCCATAGTAATGGCAGCACTTACATGTTCCATTGATCTACTGCAAGCCCTTAGAGATCAGTATCAGAATATGTAATACAGATTCTTTAACCTCTTGATAATGTCACTGATGGCATCTTTGTCTTAAGTCGAAAGGTGTGAATTTAGCAATTAGCCTCACAAAATACACCATACAACATCATAGCGGTTGAAGAGTGCAGTCATGTCTATTTAAATGGCAATATAGACATATGTTAACATTCTAACAATCTCCTAATCTCCAGTCTCTATTTAATCTTTTTTAATTATATATATATATATATATATATATATATATATATATATATATATATATATATATATATATATATATATATATATATATATATATATATATATATATATATATATATATATATATATATATATATATATATATATATATAGTACCCTCCACAGAGTTATTGGCAACCTTTGGTAATGTTGACAAAAAACAGGCATAACAAATAATTTTTTGAAGATTCATTGTACTCTCACATTGTACTCTGAAAACAACAAGGAAAAATCCACCTTTAAAGGGAAGAAAATGCATTCTGAGAAAAAAGGAAATCTCATAAAGAAATAAATATTTTTAACGAAAACACGTTGCTCACAATTATTGGCACACCTAGAAAATCTTACAAACAAAACCTAACAGAAGCATTTCCCTATCTAATTTCAACTTTGCTAAGTTAATGAGAGGGTCTGTTAACTTTCAGAGGTAGTTCATTACTTTGTTTTTCACTAAGGTATGAAAATGAAGTGACACAGAGCCTAAATCCCTTTTGTCATTTTTCAACATAAGAAAGACAAGAGAATATACTAAATTTAAATAAAAAGAAAGTGTGTTGACATTTGTACATAGAAGAATGACTATACTGAAAAGAACCCCATACCTAATGAGAATTATGGTGGAGAGGCTGTGCTATTGTGGGGCTGTTCTACCATGCATCTAATTAAGATGCATGGTATCACAAACAACATGAAAAACTTTAACAAGGTCAATGAACCACAACAAACGTACAGATCAAAACAAATATGGTTCACTGAGTGCAAAATCAAGCTTCGGCCATTACCATCTCAGTCCCCTGATTTAAACTCCATAGATAAACAGAGGGGTGAGTCAGAGGAGAATGCACAAGTGTGGACCTAGGGATCTGGACGATCTGGGGAGATTTTGTAAAGACCAACAGTCTTAAATCTCTAGCTTTGTATTCTCCAACTCTATGGGGTGTAATAAGTGAATATTATAAGCTGTTTTATTGGAAAAGGGAGGCTTAAGAAGGTATTATAAGCAGGGGTGCCAATAATTGTGAGCAATGTGTTTTTGTTAAAAATATTTATTTCTTTATGATATTTTCCTTTTTCTCAAAAAAAATGCTTCCCTTCAAGGTTGGATTTTTCCTATTTGTTTTAATTGTGAGATTACAATAAATCACCAACAGATTATTTTTTATACCAGATTTTAGTCAACTTTAGCATGGGGTGCCAATAATTCTGGAGGGTACTGTATATATATTATATAGAAGATATCTTCACTTCTTCTCTCCCTACTACTGGGCATGTCAAAGTAAGTCTACAGTAGTCAATATTGATCAATAACAAAATAAGCAAAAAGATCTACAGTTCCATTTGAAGACATTAGAGGAAGAGTTTAGGTCACATTTTTATGATGACATGGCTGACATGAATTCTAGCTGGCTTGTTAAATCAGGAACCAATGATCAATAATCATCGATAATACAGTAATTAACAGGGCTTCCTCACTCTCTCAGCAACATGGATTTGGCATCTCTAGGGAGTTGAAGGTGGTCTCTTAATTGAAGCATCTTTGACAACCTATTAGTGGAATTTCAAGACCAATGATCAATGTTTGATTAAAATCATGTACTACAATTAGCCTGGAAAATCCAGACCCTGGTAATCTAGAAAGATTAAGGGTCTGGCCACGAACAATGTAATGTCCCAACTTGAGGGGTGGCAACAAGCATGCATTTAAAAAATCTCACTGCACGCAATCGGATAACACTATGACATATGTGTACTGTCCTCCAACGTTGCAGCGCTGTCTTCATCAGTTTAGTTGGTTCCCCGGAATGCAAGGGGAAAAAGTAATGTGCATCATTGCTCGCTGCCAGAGTGTCTCGCAGAGACCATTTTATTGTGCTCTCACGAGAACTCTGGATTTCCAGGGTATACTACAATGGTCAATAGTGAAGAATACCACACTATATTTAATTATTTGTGTCATTACTACTATAACCACAACAATTACTACTACAACAACTACTACTACTACTACTACTACTACTACTAGCCTACTACTACTACTACTACTATTAGCACTATTACTACTACTACTACTACTACTACTACTACTACTATTACCACTATCACTACTACTACTACTACTACTACCACTACCACTACTACTACTGAATATCTATGCTTTCCTCTTGCATGAGATGGGATGTATTTTAAATCAAATTGTGACCCATGGTGGTAACCAACAATCTTGGAGCTCTCTCGGCACCCTTCAAAAAGGCATCTGCCATCCTGAGGCATTGGAAGGTGGCATGTTAATTATGGCGAGACTTTGACGAGCTCTTGGGGGAAGGAGGTGGAGAGGGCTGTGCCACAGCAGTGCTAAAGAGGTGCCAGAGAAACAGCTGCTCTCTGCGCTCTTTCTCTCTCTCTCTCTCACACAGCTCCATTCGTCAGCTACATACAATGTACACTCCTCGGTCTCTCTTGAGGAGAGAGAGAGAGAGAGAGAGAGAGAAAAAAGAAAGAAAGAGAAATTCAGTTAAGGTTTTTAGCAGGCTATGTTCTCTTTAGTTTATTACTTTCTGTTTATGAAATTACACTGCATACATTACTCTTTTGTTGTAATGTTTATTAAATTACACTGCATACATTACTCTTTTGTGTGTTTTTGCTTCTAGCTTTGGCATTACGGTATCAAAACAGATAGACATGCCACTGTGTATTTCAGCGAGAGAGAGAGGGTGGCATATTTCAAAATGTGCATGCAAATATGAATACCATACCATAATATAAAGTAATGGCATGACTTTATAGTATGCGTTTGAATCGTCATTGCCATAACCTCAGCACCGAAACGCGTCATCTCTGTGTTTGTGCTTCACTGAGAGAGTGTGATGGAATGAAGCTGTGTTGTTGTTGTTGTTTCTCTTTGCACTTTTTGTTTTGTTTTTGTTGTTGTTTTCCTCTGCCACTTGACATTTGATACTAAGCACCCACCAGATTGCGAAGTCTGAATAATGGTGTGTGTGTGTGTGTGTGTGTGTGTGTGTGAGAGAGAGAGAGAGAGAGAGATTCAAGCACACTGATTATGGAAGTGGAGATGAAAACATCAAGCTGCCGTGTTCGTTCTCTCAATAAGTATATTTAAAGCACCAAAATGAAAGGCCTCCATGTCACAACATGCCACAGTCACACTGCAATGAGGAGGAAACCTGCCATGGTGTCGTGATGCAAGAAATGAAAAGAAACAAAAACGTCCAAAAAGGGTCCAAAAGGGTTTGATAAGTAACTTGTCTACATTACCACACCTCAAGTGATCCTATCTCTCTTATAAAAGAAAAAAAAAAATGTATCTGCTAAACCACAGGTAACAGCATACATATTCAGAGTGAACCTATTTTTGAAGTTCTGGTGATATCTTCAAGAGACATGCATGCATGCAGGCCAGGCACCATGCTGGTGTCACACATGTACTGCTCCTTAGACTGGCAGTGTTTTGGGAAGAGAGATGCAAGAGACTTGAGGCCTCCACTCTGCACCTACAATAGACGCAGACATGCGTGAGGTAGCCTCCGCTTTCCATGTTGGATTCCATTCCATTCCATCGTTTGCAGAACAACCACCGCGGAACCCTTCCACCGTCGCCGTGTAGATTACAACTCTCGGTTCTATTTTGGGTGCCGCTGCTCAGTGAAATCCATTCTTTATTGGAAGTTTGTCGGCAGAAAAATGTGGTGGTGCTGGTGTATGGGAGGAAAGTGACAAAAAAAAAGTCAGCGCACTTACATCAGCTGCTATGTGCGGGCGCTTTAGTCTTAAAGGTTGTATCAGCGTTAGCGGGGATACGTCACTTCTGTTGATGTTCAAACAAAACAGAGTGCTAGCTCGCTACTCCCTCTCCCTCCCTCCTGTGCAATTACTGTAAAACTCTCCCAAATGCGCATCTCATCGGTTATTGGTTGAAACACTTTATTTTGCTTTTGAGGGGTTGCCAACCCTTGTTGGTAGCAATTGTTTTTTGTGTACAGATCTCGGAGCCTAGGCTGCCTACAGAGACACGTTTTTTGGACGGCCTGCTTATGGGGCAGGCAGCTATCATTAGGAAAGATTAGATGAATGTGATCATTTATGTTTGGGCCTTTTTTGGTCCTGAAATCTCTGATACAACCTTTAAACTAAAAAGAGATTGAAAGCTTGCTCTCTCTACCTCTCTCTGTATGTGTGCAAAATATATGATTTATATATGATTTATATGGCCTATTACCCTTACTTATCTAAACCTGTCTCATAACTCTGAGATCTCCACATAAACTCTCATGTCTTTAAGATGATTAGAATGCCCTCAAGGGGTTTGGTCAGGTAGTATTCTCCAAGCCCCTTGATTGAGCTGTCAATGCCATTAACATATAAATGGTCTATATTGACATTCTCATTTACTACCTCAGGGAGGTGGAGTTTGTATTCAGACTGCCAACATTTGGGATGTTTTCCAAACAGAGCAAACAGGTAACTCATTTTTGATTAGTTAAATTGGGCTTGCCTCAGGTGTCCTATTTGTGTGTGTGTGTGTGTGTGTGTGTGTGTGTGTGTGTGCAGCCACCCATGCAGCTAGGCAGGCCAAGCAAAAAAAATAAAAAAATCACTTACTCTCACCTCTATGTTCCTCTTCAATATCATCAGTTTAACAGCCAGGCAAGCACATGTTAAAGGAACCGCTGGCCCTGGAGAACAAGTCTCTATGGAGTGCTTTTCATTCACTCCTTCGGCTCTGCTTCTCCACTCGCAGGAGTTCATCATCTTCTGACAATGATGGATGACAAGGGTTGAGCGGTGACAGCAGGAGATGTGGGTGCGACTGGAGGGTTAGGTGGGCACGGCATGGCGTGGTGTGGCATAACCGAGCACATACAGACCTGTGTGGTTTGTGTCATAGTCATTAGAGTGCGGCTGGATAGCGTGTGAGCGGCGCGGTTTGCCGCGGCCTCTCATTATCCGATTAGAAAGGCTAATCATGCTCTCGGTGTTAGCGAGTCATCTGCCACCTCCTGACCTATGTAACGCGATTAGCGCGTTCAATGCATGAGAGGACTGAAATGTCAAATGGCTCATATGTCAAGTGTCAGCTATACAGTTGCATATATTCTTTAAACACACACACACACACACACACACACACACACACACACACACACACACACACACACACACACACACACAAACACTGTTACTCATTACAACTTTTCTTACACATTAATTGAACAGAGCAGTTTGTCTCTCATTGCTCTTGGCGACAATTAGATACACTGTCTTTGTTTCTGCCTTAATGCTCTGCTCAGTCATATGACATATTAATAAGTATCTCATATATATATATATATATATATATATATATATATATATATATATATATATATATATATATATATATATATATATATATATATATATATATATATATATATATATATATATATATATATATATATATATACACAGTATATAAAGCTCTGAAGATCAAAAGCCCTAACTGGGGGTGCAGGTACTCGCCTGTGGTGAGGCAGTAGCATTGCTACAAGCTCTCATTACCAAACCGATCCTCACATGTCCTAATCGGGCACCACCCATTGACTCCCCCAGGCCTTTGTATTACACCAACGTACTCTGTAATTGTGGATCACGCAGAGCCGTAGCATTTCAAATGGGCTTATCTCCCTTTATACTGTAGTGCGGCGGAGTCTGTGAAGGTGGGATTCACTCCTCTTCTGGGTGTATCCACTAAAATGTGGAAAAATGATGAAATTTAGAAGTGCTCCGGTAAACCTTGGGAGACGAATTTAAAAGACATAAGTCTTTCTTATCTCCCTTCATTGATTTATGAACACTAACATTACTCCTGTTGAATTAAGGGCATGCTGGTGAGAGGCACTGGCTTCTAACTGAAGCTATAATAAGCCAAACCTCGTAAATTTATCTTGGCCGATCACACAAAGACAGCTCAGACATATTACCATTTATACCTGTGCTCAAGGTGTATATAGCCAGAGCTATTACTGACCAGGGCCCAGTTCCCCGAAAGCATCTTAAGCCTAAGAGCGTCGTAAAGTCCCTCTTACGAACGTCTTAAGATTTGCCGACTGTTTCCCGAAGCCATCGTAGCTTAAGAGCGCCGTGAAAACACTCAGATCTACGAAGTGCTCCAGAGTACTCGGCACGCTAAGAGCCGCCTTAACAGTACTTCTCACTGAGGTCACCAACAGGACATACAGAGGAATTACAACTTAGAATACATAATCCAACTTACGTTCCCATTCTTTATTGTGTTTACCTGTGATGAATCAGATTTTAGCGTGCAAAATAGCCTACATTTAATGGTCATAATAATGTCATGAAAAGCGGACAAAAATGCAATCAAGTTCTGAAACGAGACGTTGCCAGAATAGTTTGACATTATCTTTGCTAAGTGAATATTTTATCAGGCCTATGAGGTAAAAAGCAGAGAAAGCAACATGTGGTTAATGTGGATCAAAATCTAAGCCTACACATTTCCTCTTACTCGACTTCTTTCTTATTTTCAAACGTGTTCTTAAGTGACACCGCGAAAAATTATATGGTGCAACAATCTAATCTTAAAATAATTACAATTATTTACGTCTCTGTGTGGTATATAACCTACTTGGGATGCTTACATGCAGATGTCAAAGTGTTTCTATTTTCGTATTGATGTGAATTAATGTGTAGATCCGAAGTTTAAACGGTAGGCCTATAGCTGTGACGTACAGTCACCTGACATCACCGTCAAATTAGAGGAAATTTCAGAACTATTAACGTGGACAGCTCCCCTTAAGAGCATCTTAAGAGCAGTGCACGCGCGTTCACGCTACGAGCATGTTCGGGAAACAGTCGGAAAAACCAAACGAACGATCGTAAGATGAATCGCAGAAAACCCTTGTAAGAGCGTGTCTCCGTCGTTATCGGGAAACTGGGCCCAGACTGCTTAGATTGAAATCTGTGTTGTTCCTGAGCAATAGCATTTTCAGTGTGAAAGGAGCGGTGTTGGCGTAGTGGCTAGCTATGCAGGGCTAGCATGCAATAGCCCGAAAAGTTAAATTCATGGCTTCCACCGTTCCACCGTTCCACCCTTGAACACTTAACCCCGAGTTGCTCTGGGGGAGAATGGCCCTTATAATATAACGGACATATGTAATTTGCTTTGGATGAAAGCATCTGATAAATTAATAAATGTATATGAAAGATATGAGGTCAAGTGTGTTCTTGAGTGTTTAGACCACGGTGTCTTTTGGTGTCCACTTACACTTTTAGGACTGTCCACTTGAGCGTCGTTCACCTTATAGACACATTTGAAGGTCAGGTGTTGTGTACAAGGTTCTAGTCGCTGAAGTCTGAGCAAATCTGTCTACCACTGAGTCCCGTCGACAGCTCTGTCCAGACCCCTCCAGCTCTTCTCTAATCTGACTGGCATCCTTGAGGCGGTCATTGATTAGCTTCTCTGAGCTTGTGAATAGCCCAGTGTCGAGACAGAGTCAAAAAGAAGTTTCAGAAGCTACTTCACACAAACGTGTCTTACAAAAGTCTTTGGAGATGTAAAGGATGTGCATTTCAACTACGCTTACAAATCAACTTGGTTGAGCATTCAAGCTACTGGCAGCACATGTTGTACCTCAAAGCAAGGCCTTTATAATTCCTGGGTACAACATGTGGCATGTTCGCAACTGCCACCAGCCAACCTGATGGTGAGTTGCATTAGGAAGAGTTTACGAATACGATACGATAATAACTCCATTAGATTATCCGAAAATAAACGCACGTTCGAGGTTGTAAAGCTTATTATTATAACCTTTATTTAACCAGGTTAGTCTCTTTGAGATATAAAATCTCTTTTTCAAGAGAGACCTGGCCAAGATAGCAGAACAAATAGTTACACATCACAATCACAAAACAAACACAAAAGAGGCAAGACAACGCAAGTGCATTCCAGATTAAATAAAAGTACCATTAATTAAAACATTTGCACTGGATTGACTCATGTTCTATGGCTTTAACAACACCTTTAAAATCATTTAAGGAAATTAAACACTGTAGTTTGAGTGTTTTCTGTAGTTCATTCCAAGCAGAAGGTGCAGCAAACATGAAAGCCTTCTTGAACAACTCTGTCCGGGCTTGAGGTACATTCAATAAAATGGTGTTCTGAGACCTTAAGGCATAAGTATTCTGTGTAAAAGAAAGAAATTCAGATATGTAACATGGAAGCCTGCCTATAATGCCCTTTATATATGAAGATATAGAGGTGAGTAAGTCGGGCATTTGACAGAGAGGGCAAATTCACTGTGGAGTAAAGTTTACAGTGATGAGTTAGGGGTCTGCAATTTGAAACGAACCTTAAAGCTCCATGATACACAGCATCCAACATCTGAAGACACTTTGATGGGGCATTCATGTACAACAGATCACCATAATCAATAATGGGAAGAAATGTGGCATCGACTAGCCTTTTTCTGGCAGTAAAAGTAAAACAAGATTTGTTCCTAAAGAAAAAACCTAGCTTGAATTTCAACTTTTTCACTGAGTTCTGTATATGAAGCTTAAAAAGAAAGGTGGTCATCAATTAAAAATCCTAAATATTTATAAGATGAAACTATCTCAATTATTTTACCCTGATTGGTAACAATATTCAGGTCTAACTTATTTTTCCTTGAGTTTGAAAAGACCATTACTTTGGTCTTCTCAGCATTAAGCACAAGCTTTAATTGATAAAGCTGTGCTTGCACTCTGTGAAAAGCAGTTTGCAAATGCTCAAATGCCTTCCTTATGGTAGCAGCACAACAATAAATAACAGTGTCATCTGCATAAAAATGAAAAAATGCATGTTGTACATTCTCCCCCAGACAGTTTATATAAATAGTGAATAAAAGTGGGCCCAGAACGGAGCCCTGGGGGACCCCTTTACAGATTGATGCATATTTTGACGTCAGGCCTGCAACTTTGTGAAGCTTGAGTCCTATCAGTGAGGTAGTTGACAAACCAGCCCACAGAGTGCGGAGACATACCTATACTGATCAGTCTATTAACTAGTATGTTATGGTCAACAGTGTCAAACGCTTTGGACAGATCAATGAATAGAGACACACAGTGTTTCTTATCATCAAGCGCTTTGACTATGTCATTAATTACTTTTGTAGCAGCAGTGATGGTGCTGTGTTTAGTCCTGAAACCAGATTGATGCTTAGATAAAATTGACAGCTTGGTTGTTGATTGGCCACTGGCAATCCCATCTACACAGCACAAGCAATGCAACAGTTCTCCTGTGTATGTCTCAAAAAAAGGGAAAACCTTTGAGTGCTGGATTTTAGTTTACAAATCAAACTAATATGGACTAAATACACACTGCCTCTACCCGTGTGTGTGTGATTGGTTTAGATGATATTCAACAAGCTCAGTGCTGTATGGTGTCAATTTCATTTTCTGTAACTCACTGCACTCCTCACTGCTTCACTTCATCAAGCAGTGGAACATCTATTTGAATATGCAGAGCATTTTTTTAGTGAAATGTGGTTCACTCACACAGGCCATCATTCAATCAAGCACGTTCTTCCCATGGCATTTGCTGGAGGTGAGAGTCACAGAATTAACATAGCAAAAGTGCTTTGTATTTCTTCAATAATTCTAGACCAACTGCAGTCCTAGATTTAATTGACTTCTACAATATAATTCTCACAAAGGAAACAAATATAGAGATTGAGCAATTGAGATGTTGTGTAAAAATAGATGTTGTTTTGAAAAAGAACAAGTTAATCAAGTAAAGTTAATGCAACAGATGTTTCAATTAATGCCTTTGGACCTACTGACATTATGTGGTTCGACTCCCGCCTCCGTGGTCCTTTCTGGATCCCACCCCGACTCTCTCTCCCACTCACTTCCTGTCACTCTCCACTATCCTGTCACATTAAAGGCATAAAAAACCCCCAAAAAAAAAAAAAAAAAAAAAAAAAAAAGTCACCTCAATTGTAAAAACTGTGTTGGTCTAGCACACTTCCAAGGGGCCTTCTTTAAGACAATCAATTTGTTTGATGCTCCAGTCTTCCGATCTGTGTCAGGAAACAACCAAATAAACAGGTAACTTATGTCAACTTTTATATCATCATTTATTTGCAGTATCGTAAATGTAACGCATTTGTCAGGTCGGCCTATAGTTCAGAACATGCATGCTAATTTACATAATTTATAATACATGAACACATATGCTGTCAACATTCTCTGGCACCTGTTCATTAATCATGTAACCAGGCCATTAAGTAATTACCTGACGTAATGGAATTGTATGGAAACATCTTATAAATATGGTGCTGAAAATCAAAGCACCAAGTGTTTCATCACTGGCCACATACCTGACAGGAATGAAAATAGGTTAAACATATTAGTAATAATAATAATAATAATAATAACAAAAAAAAATCACAAATTAAGATTCGTTGCAGCATGGCTTAGATTGTCCGTGAGCAGTGGCATTTGCATTTATCAACAATCATCTCCAACTGAAATGTTAATGATGTTCATAATGGGCAACACTTAAACTCTTGATGCTTTCTGCCAGCGGTAGACGGAAATTTCATTTCACATTTATGATTGCTTAGTTTGTGCCGACTGACGCTTCATATGACATCCAGAAACCTCGCGCCAGTTGCAGTTGTTTGTGGCCTGACCTAACGGAGAAAACTTGTCAGCTGCATCGTTAACCTATGCTCTCTACGCCTCCAGTATATCATGACCGCTTTATTCAACTAAGGCTGTGTGCCGGGGTTACCTCTGCACCCATCCATTAAACTTAAACAGAGCTCCCGCTAGTAGCCCACAAACCTCATTTTGAGCTCCGCGGTTTCCCACAAGGCTACACCGGCTTACCCCCGCGGAGAGAGTGCCACAAATTCCCCTCCCCGCACCGGCTTCGACTGTCAAGCTCGAGTCGCATGCAAAATTAATTTAAGTAATGACGAAAAGGTCGAGCCGTCGACCCCCATCAATTACTGTGGGAATAATAGCTACACAATATTGGATCACCTGCACTCGCTTTGCTGTCGGTGGTTAAGCGAGGAAGGGACTTGATTTGGGGAAGCGACACTGTAGAGAGAACGGGCGGATCCAACCGCAGCAGGGGGTCAACAGACTTCTTAGAGGACTTTTGTTCTAGCTCCTCTTGATGAATATTGAGGTTACAGTCAAAAACATTTATGGCTCAGACGACGATGCCATCCGTCAGCGCGAATATTTGATGGATGGCATTGTTGCAGAAAAGAGATTTAAACATGGGGTCGTTAAAAAAAAAAATTAAAAGTGCACCAGGCCATAAATAACGCAATATTTTGATATTAGTTTGGCATACAATGTGATCCATCAGTGGATAAATCACTGTCGACTTGACTGTTTTTCTCCTCCACTTTTTTGAGTACTGCAGAGATTGCCCGGGCTAACAGTGAGACTGAGATAGAAATACCAGCTGCTAGAATTCAATTCCACCAAACATTTCAATCACTTCGGGCTGGCCGTAATGGGCAACCCGCCGCAGCCTGTAGGGGAAGCTGTCTAGACCGCGGCAGACCGCAGAGAAATCTATTCCTCCGCTAATTTGAACGGGTCTGTAAATCATAGCCTCTAAGTCCACTGCAATAATCAATACTATCTTCCCCTGTTTTTCCTTGACAGAGTAGGCCACAAACCTGTGGATCCACTGACAGTCTGCCCTAAATAACAGCCTCGGTCTAAAGTTGTTCAGACGACCAAGATCAAGTGGGTAGCCCTGGGCTATGGGGCATTACGCAAATTAAACCAAAGAGCCCAGAATGGCACGACGCCATGTCAATGTGTAAAGGTGATCTGGGCGTGGCCTGCTTGGGGTTGTGGTGTCCGTACCAAATTCATCACGGGAGTTCCATTTGGCACTTGACCTACAATGTTTCAACTGAATACTTGTGGTGTTATCTTTTATTTTACCAACTACATTGGTCTGATATGTGTCATTCGATATTGGCCAAGGCATGTCGGTTAATGAGCGTCGAAAACGAATGGCAGTTTCAATATGAAACCACTGATGCCACTGTCATATTTAATGACATGGGCATCAGAACTCGCACTTTGCATCGGACCCCACCCCCCTCCCTCCCCCAGACAGTGCGCACAGAATTTTGTGGGATTGTTCCACTGCCTGTCGTCAGATGTATCTAACTGTCTCGCGGCTGCCCCTGTCTTCAGTGCAGCAGCATGTCGACTCTGCTCGTGCCACCTGAGCAGCGGGCCATAGCTGTGTCACTAGCACACGCGCATCCTCAGAGCTGACGTTCAGTGGCTACCCTCGCGCTCCGACGATCAAAGGCCAGATGCGCCACACAACTAGTGTTCAGGCTATTAAAACGCACTGAAATTAGACTGAACTTTAGAGCCTGGCATTTCACATTTGCTTGTAACTTGTGCGTCCGTTAGACGAATATAAAAGTAATTCTGTGCTTAGACTTTTTGTTTAATCTGCAAGCTGTATTCTTCACCTGGCAGTATTCCGACCAATCACTAGAAATATGCAGTAATATGTTATCCGTTTAGGCTGTTACTTTACTGACAACAACTGCAAGTAGTTATTTTTGCCATTGCGTTAACAGTGCACTGAAATGAGGCATTATGTTTTATAATAAACAGAAGTCAACGCTCCCACGCGGGTCCTCCCATATCTCTCCCTCTCCATCTCTCCTTTTCTATCCCTCTCTCTCACTCTCCGGACGCAGCTTGGCTTGGATTCAGCTCCTCCCCTATGTGGTGGCTTACTTGAACAGATCCCTGAACGTGCACAGTTTAGCTGAAGAGCACTTTTGTAAAAACCCAGACGATCGGGCCGCAGTAACAATTTCACCACTTCGCGTGAGGGACTTGCCTGGTCCTTGAAGGGGAAATATTCCCTTTTTCGCTGCCAGCTATGGAGACGGGTTCTGGTTTGTTACACGTCTTCAATTTAATTTTATCTGTATGTTTTATCATATCCGCTAATATTGTAATAACGACCCGGGCAGATATATCTTGTGAATCTTGCCCGTCGCCGTTGCGAGTTAACCGAAAGGATGTACATCTGGATATGCGCACCGTTCCGGCAGGGACTGGGAATCCTCCAACACATGCCGGACCGGAGCCGAGAGTTTTTGACAAAAATATTGGAGTATTCGCCGAACAAACTGGCACTAGTCCTGTGGATGTAGCTACATTTGAGAAAGATTTTGAACGATACGGAGACAACACGAAAGTCTCCTCGGAAGCGTCAGTTCTGGGTACTAAAAGCGAAGAATTTGATTTGGGAATGCCGAATATCTCCGATGGAGGATCCGAATTTCACAAAGTGGAGAAAGGGGATGCGACATTTTTTAGGGCCAAACGAAGCGAACCGGAGCCCTTTGAATTCACTGAAGGCGCGTGGACCAGCGAAGGCGACCGAATGTTCAGTGACTCATCGACCGAAAGGAAGATCCCCGGCCCGCTTTTGGACGAGCAAAAACGGAGGTCCGAACCCCGGTGGAACAGGGATGAAGCTAAAGTAACCAACACCAAGCAAGACGAGCCGAAACTAACAAGCAGCACTTTTGCTCTAACTGGAGACTCTGCCCACAACCACGCTGTCGTGTATTGGTCTGGGCAAAATAGCAGCGTAAGTCATACTATTTCTTTACTTTCACATGGGTGTGAATTTAACACGGCAGGGCGCTCTTTCAGTGTAATTTAATGACAATTTTATCCGAGCTTGTCACTAGCTCTGGTCTGTGAAACGCTTACTGGATGATTCGCCACGTCTGTGATTTCATTCCAATAGTAACAGGTGCATTCAGTGGCGCTCCGCGTTCTGGCCAATAAAGCCATGGAAGTAGATAGGCTAGGCAGCTCGCAGTCTAGTCCATCTGGGAGCGCTTTAGATTTGTCTCCCAAATTCACTCGAAAAGGGAGATCCTTAAATGATGTGCACGGTGGTGCCAAGCGACTACCATTTACACTGTGTTTGTAGGTTGCACGCTCTGCAGCCGGCAACATGAATATCTATTTCTAAAGTAAGACCAGTTGTCAAGTAGAACTAATGTTCGATACGTGTCTGATTATTTTGTCAGATTTAATTTCATAGTCGCAGTTTAACAACCCTCTGCAAATGTTGTACTAAATACATGCTCACTGCGTTCAGTTTATGAACGCGTATTGCTTTATTAAACAACTAAAGGGTTGTCGTGGAGTTTGGGGAAACGAGTGCTACTTTTCCCCGAATCATTATTATGAAATTACATCAGTTTTTCAATACATCAGTTATTGGTCAATTTGCCGAGGTCTAAGGAGCAACGTGTAGAATGTTTAGGGGTAAATACCCCCTACCCCTCTCAAATAAGTCGCTCCTAACAGCAGCAGCGCAAGCTACGGCTGCACTTACACACATGCTCCAAAAGGTGGTGTACAGTAGGCGCATATACGGGAGTATGTATCATTGAGTAATGAACTCTTCTGCGGTTTCTGTGCGTCTGCTCCGGGCGAGAGGGATTAAACGTGCTTTCTCTACAAGAATAGGACCGCATCAGTGCCATCCGAGGACAATTTTGTGAGAGAAAGTGCCAAGCTTGTTGATGCGCCGTGCACTAGTCTGGGATAAATTAATGATCACACACGAAAGGGTTCATTGTTTATAATTAAAGTGATGACAGTGTTATTTGCCACATTAAGAATAGTGTAAATTGTGTAAAATGTGGGAAAACTCCCCTCTTTGGTTTGATTTGTTATATGAAGGAACTGCTGTTGCTGCTGGATTTTTAACAAACCCTGCTGACAAGAGCAATCTGAACCAGGTGTCTATCCCGGAGGCGTTTGGTATTCCAGAGCCTCATTCACAATGTCATGATTCTTCCTCTGTCTCTCCTAGTATCACAATGTGAGCTGTATAAATTCACACCTGATTGTCTATTTTAGCAGAGGAGGGGAGGGAGCAACATTGAGAGCACTGGTTGGATCTTTATGTGGTCTTTTTGATCCCTTTTGGCGTAGAAAAACAAGAGAACCCCCAGCTTCTTTCCTGCTGGTCCATGGCATGAAAGTCTCATGCATATGGCAGAAAAAAAAATGACACAATTAACCATACTCCCCACTCAAGTATGGGGGGGGGGAAGAAGCAAATGGTTAGCACAGTCCTTGTCTGAACAGATTAGTCGGAGCTGGATGAACTTGTTCTCTCTTTTTCTCCAACCCCTACTTCCATGACTGCCACAGTAGTTTCCAGCGTGAGGTTATTGTCTGTGCAGCTGCCTACGTGTCCATGGGCAGCCCCTGGACAGCAGTGAGCCTTCAGTAAACATGGCAGAGACGGACATTCGTGTTGAGATATTTTGCCCCTTGGCTGAGGGCTGGACGGACTATGCGGCCTACAACCGTCTTACCCAGAGTACCCTCAAAGCCCCCAACACACCAACACACGCACACACACACCACCCTCCCTGTCCTGGTTACCCAGTGTCATCGTTTGGAGGCTTTTGCTTCTGATTTCTTTTATGGGTTGAATGAATGGATGGCTGAAGGACCCTGTTCCAATGAAGAGAGGACAGTGTGGATCTGGATCATGGCAGGGGCTGTGTGTGTGTGTGTGTGTGTGTGTGTGTGTGTGTGTGTGTGTGTGTGTGTGTGTGTGTGTGTGTGTGTATGTGTTTGTATGTTTGTGTGTGTGTGTGTGTGGAGGGGGTGGGGGTGTTGGGTTGGTGACAGGACAAGGTTTCTCGTTGTGCCCTGGCATGTAGTAGCCAGTGCTAATTGGGAGCCACTGTGTGTCCTCCATCCAGAATGACCAGTGTGGAATGTCCCCCTGAGCTGCTGCCTGGCTGTGTCTGGGTGTGAGTGTGTGAACATGCAAGTGCATCTCTCTCTCTCTCTCTCTCTCTCTCTCTCTCTCTCTCTCTCTCTCTCTCTCTCTCTCTCTCTCTCTCTCTCTCTCTCTCTCTCTCATTCTCTCTCTCTCTCTCTCTCTCTCTCCCTCTCTCT
Organism: Alosa alosa; assembly: GCF_017589495.1. Taxonomy (NCBI): domain Eukaryota; kingdom Metazoa; phylum Chordata; class Actinopteri; order Clupeiformes; family Clupeidae; genus Alosa; species Alosa alosa. The sequence continues at coordinate 24,633,416 of NC_063195.1, read as the reverse complement.
CTCATTCTCTCTCTCTCCCTCTCTGTAGTATGCTCTGTGTGACGCCTTACTGACCTTTTCCCTGTTGTGTTAAGCCAACTGACAGGCCTTTCCCCCTCCTCTCTCTTCTTTTTTTTGTGTTCTTCCATTTTGTTCTTTACATTCTTCTCTTCTCTTCTCTTCTCTTCTCTTCTCTTCTCTTCTCTTCTCTTCTCTTCTCTTCTCTTCTCTTCTCTTCCCTCCTCTTCCCTTCTCTTCTTTTCTCTTCTCTTTTTTTATCTTCTATTCTCCTCTCTCCTCTTTTCCATTCTCTCCTCTCTTCTCATCTCTTCTCCTCTCTTCTCATCTCTTCTCTTCTCCAATCTATCAGAGATTAATGTGAATCCCGCCATGTCTTCTTTGTGCCTCTTTGCCTGGGTTTTGTTGTCTGTGTGTGTTACTTGTAACGTTCCCCCGGGCACACTGCTGACGTTTATCTAAGCTGTTTATGAGTAATACCCCTTGTATCAGGAGGCATTATCACATATCCTATTTTCAGTCATATCTCTGGCATCGCACTGGATTTCAAACCCCCAGGTGTTTCAGCTTGTACACCATGTGAATATTTCCATATTTATGACTTTATGGGAGGGCTGTGTGTGTGTGTGTGTGTGTGTGTGTGTGTGTGTGTGTGTGTGTGTGTGTGTGTGTGTGTATTTGTGGTATCTGATTCTTTCCGGGCCTGATCAATGGCGTTTTCCATGTTTTGATGTTTTTTATTTATGGAGCTCCATGGGCTCAACGTTCTTTTGAAGTAGCTCGCTCAATGAAAGAGATCACATTTTCCAATTTGCATGAAGGCACCATGGCTGGTCGAGTGTGTTTTAATGCCAACTTCACAGAGGAACGTGTGTGTGTGTGTGTGTGTCCTCTGTGTATGGTGTTCAGGGTATCCCGCAGAAAATGTGTTAGTTAAGGTGGTAGGGTGGGGTTTGCCGTCAGACCGGGGGTGGGGGCGTGGGCGTAGTGCGATAGACTACAGACTCTGTGCTACATTTAATAGGGCTGTAACGAATCACCAAACTCACGATTCAGTATCTATCACAATTGTTGATCTACAGTACAGTTCAATACTGTACCTTGAAAACCTCCTTTTGGAAAAAAAATATTTTATTAATTTGGATCACAATAAATTAGAATATTTGAAAACCTGTATTAAACTGTACTGACTTGAACACTGAATATAGGCTACATTTACACATACAAATTGTATTGGCCTATAGCCTAATATATTAATACAGTTGTACCATTTGATATATAAACTACTGATACAAAATGAGAAAATACTGAATTTATGATATTCATGACAGCACACATTATACAGATTATAGTCTGGGTACTATTTTTATTACAGCTCTACCTCTTTCGGTCTCTTGCTGCTTCAGCTGTCATCAGCTCTGGTTGAAGCCTGGACATAATTGTAAACAAAGTAGCCTAGTTGGCTAGCTTATAATAGTCTACTGGTTTGACTGTTCAGTTTCCCCATGTGTGTACAAGTTTCAAGGTAATACTTTTTCTCTTTAGGACAGGCCCCTTGAGTATTGGAAAACATTGGCATTGAGATGATCAGTCAACTTGAATGCAAGAGTTTCAAACTAATTTGTGCAGCATGCTAATGATGCTAACCGGATTTAACAGTAATTTAGCTAGTGGTCTTCTATGCGTCCTTGCTTTCACGATTGTGAATGTTTTATTTGGATTAAATGTGCATGCTGAGTGGCCTGTCCATTGAGCGTGCTCGCGGGGCAAGGAGATGGGGTTTAAGGTAGGCTACCTTTATACTGTTTGGTAAAGTTGCAGGCATAGCTCTATAATGAAAGCTACTTGAGTTATGAAATTATGATTTAGCCTATTTTTGTTTTGGACAACTAGGTGTACCGGCAATTAAGGCGGGAGACGTGTGTTGCTTAGGTGGCTGCCTAAGCTGCAGCGCGCTGCGGGAAACACTGTTCATTCATGCACAGGCCTTTAGCTGTAAATAAATGGGTTTCAAACTCAGACTGAGCAAAAACCAATTCCATCAAATCGACAGGTTTATTCAGGAGCACAGCTGGATTGACTGTTAAACTATCAAATAAAGAAATCAACATGCCTTTTCTTCAGAATCTCAAGACATTTTTAAAGGGAACACATGTTCTGGCAACATGCAGTGGCAAGACAACAGCAGGCTCCCATCCAGGGTGTGGTTTCAGCCAACTGTCAGTCCTCTAGCAAGACATAGTGCCAGCTAATATAACTGAAGTCTATATTTGAATGCTCCACATTTACATTTAGTCACCGAGTGCTGTTGCTACGAGAAAAAAACAACAAAATAAAACGGTTCTACCAAGCTCGAGTTGCTGCAGCCAACAGCTAGAGCTGTCTGGGAGCTACAGTGCTACACTCTGGACTCATGAACACGGGGGCCCATGAACATGGCCCCAGAGTGCAGCACTGTAGCTGCCTGGCATAGCGTTAGTTAAGCTAATCCTTTTCTTGCCATTAGAGGATAATAGGGCTGCCGGTGCTTGTACTGAGTTTTTGTGGAGCTTAATGCCAGTTAACCTCCCAGCTGACCCTGGCACCTGTTTACAGCTGAGTGGACAGACCATGCGGACGGAGAGCCTTGTCCAAGGGCACAATAATGTGCGCTCTGGAGTGGCTACATTGAGATTCAGACCAGCGACCATTTTGGCATTTTGACAGTCCGACCCATTAGAGACCACTGAGCTACATTCTCTGAAACAGTGCATACTGCAAATCCACTCCCTTTTCTCACTCTTATCCTTTTTCTTCTGTCAGCGACCGACGTGTGCTCCTCCACAGGTACCGGGGGCCGTGACCTTGGTGCTGTTAACACCTGGCTTGGTGCTGTTCGCGCCTTGCTTCACCAACTGAGCCAGAGTAACACATTTGTTAGACATTGTTTACGAACACCTGTCCTCAACGGAGGCTTCACAGGACGCCCTCTATCTCCCCAGGAAGTATTGATGCAAGTGGTTGCGATGAGACCTAACCAGAGGGGTCAAATCCTTTATATGAATGCTAATGCAGATGAACTGGACCACACTGCCCCTTGCATCCTTCACTGTGAAGAAACACAGAGGGAGTGTGCGTGTGTGTGTGAGAGAGAGAGAGAGAGAGAGAGAAAGCTGTCTCCTTCACTATGGAGATAGATAGAGAGATAACTGCCCCACTCCACTATGGGGCGAGAGCACGAGACAGATAGAACCGCCCTTCCTTCACTATGAAGAAAGAGAGAGAGAGAGAGATAACTGCCCCTCCTTCACTACGGAGAGAGAGAGCGATAGAGAGAGATAGAACTGCCTCTCCTTCACTATGGAGAGAGGGAGAGAGAGATGAATGGAGAGAGGGGGAAGTGACAGCAGCATTAGCGGACTATTCCTGTCCCGTGGTGGATGTTCCTGATAATGTTTGGAAGGCCAATGGAGATGTGTTCTTGTCCTGCCCATTGCCTATCACAAAACTCCAGGCTCTTTACTGCAATTTAGTGATGCTAATGGCCTCCAAAGCCAAGCACCCTCCCCCTCTCCCCCTTTTTGTTTATCTAGCATGGTATAGCTGAGAGAGAGAGAGAGAGAGAGAGAGAGAGAGTGGATGTGGAAGGAGAAAGAGAGAAAAAAAAAGAAAGTGGGGAGTTGTCATAAATCCCACGGGGCTTGCTTCCCCACCCTTAGCCTAATTAGTGTTTACAAATTTGTTTTCTCGGGCCCTTGTTCTCCGGCGAGGAAGTGGCACTCTGTGGCAGCACGCCACGCAGTGCGTCGGAGAATTTATCTTCACTTGCCCCGGCTCAACTCTTAGCGCCATGCAAGATGGCGCCCGGTCTATAAAACTCTCCCTTTCCCTTTTTTTACTCTCCTGAACTCTTCTTTCTTCTCCTCTCCCTCTCCCTCTCTCTCTCCCTCTCCCCTCTCTCTCTCCTCCCTCTCTCCCTCTCTCCCTCTCCCTCTCTCCCTCTCTCTCTCTCCCTCCCTCTCTCTCTCCCTCTCCTCTCCCTCTCCCTCTCCCTCTCTCTCTCTCTCTCTCTCTCTCCCTCTCCCTCTCCTTCTCTCTGTCAGTCTGTCTGTCAGATGGCTGTCTCAGTGGTTGTCTTTAGTGGCAGTGGATGGCGGTGGGTTTTCACTGTAGATCCAAGTTGAAAAGCGAGCAACAGTGTGTGTGAGGTGTGTGTGTGTGTGTGTGGGGGTTGTACATTGTTCACCCGAATCTGTCGCTCAGCAGTGAGAGAAAAAGAAAGAGAGAGAGAAGGACCATTTATTGAATGAGGGGACCCTTTGAAAGTTAGTACCTCTCAATCTCAGGCTCTCATTACTGCTTATTATTTTGTTGAAGTGCCATTGTTGTTGAGCTAAGCGTGGTAGGGTGTGTGAGTGTGTGTGTGTGTGTGTGTGAGAGAGAGAGAGGGAGAGAGAGAGAGAGAGAATGGGAGAGAGAGAAAGAGAGATGGGGAGAGAGAGAAAGAGAAAGAGAGAGAACCAAGCCTGGGGGACTGAAGTGCAATCATACGCTTGGGCACTGATCCTACTCCAAGTACAAGGGTGTCGACAAATCACGCGATCCGGCACCGTTAATTAGACTGATATAACGGAGTGTCAAACGTGATTTAGTTTCATCTCCATTTGCGTTATAAGCGTCCCCCTGCTTTCTCCCTTTAGGCGGAGGCGGAGGTCCCCGTCGGTAATATAGCCATGTAATGTGACAGTTCGCATTCCGCCGCAGTCGATCGGCGTGTGGTGCGGCATTTACGGTAATAAGAGAGTGGAAGGAACTGCACTCACAGGTGGCCCGGTGGGACAGTTCAGTGCAGCTGTGTAGGTCTTTACCACTGCCTTCAGGGAAGTGTGTGTGTGTGTGTGTGTGTGTGTGAGGGTCAATCTTAAGTGAGGTTGGTCATTATGTCTGCTTCGTACACACACACACACACACACACACACACACACATACACACACACACACAGGGAGATGGAGCGGGTTGAGACTGACTCCACAGTACTAGTGACAGAGAGTGTCATGCATGAAAGGTTGATGCAGAATAATGCACTAGCTGATGCAGACTAATGTTGACACATCCTACCCCAGGACCTGCACTCAATTAACACATTGTCTAATTGAAACGATCTGGCAGTTTATCTATGAAAGAAGGCCTTATAAAGCCATAAAACTGAGACTCGCTGCATTAACTTCGCCATCAGAGCCACACTTTTTATTTCCCATTTAGATTTTTACGATGATAACTCTCTTAAACGCCCACATTACGGAAACAAATTGTGTAAGCATCTTTTCGCTCCGCGCGGGCCTAGATGCGGTTAATAGACGGCCGACGCAGTGTTTCCAGTGGAGGCTTGAACACGACTTTGAACTTCGCCACATCTCTCCATCTTCTCCCCAGCAAAAGAGACAAGCGGCAACAGCCACCAGAGGAAAAGAGAGCGTTAAATAAATTATACTGGAAATACGGGAGCCTATTTTCTCACAGTCTGATATTTACCCATCGGTAAATGCGATGAGTTGCATAGGGTGGGGGGCAGGAAGGCAGATGAAAAGTATTTATACGTTTCTGTTTTTTTCCCTGTGTGTTGAGCTGGATTTTAATATTTTATGACTGTAAAGCGCATGCAAGAAAAAAAAAGAAGAAAGACAAGAAAGAAAAAAAAAAAAGCACAGCGTTGAAACAGAAACTCGACGCATTTGACTAATACAGTAGAGATTGTTTAGGGGGTAATGAGGAATTTTTTAAAGCCGCCTGTCGTTTTGTAAATGTGTTGTGTAGGGCCTGGTTAATTGGGACACGCGGCGCATGGTTTGTTCACCGCGCGTGTCCCGTATAGCACGGCTCAGGGTCAGCGTCATAGGCTCCATGACCATTTCGACTCTCATTAAGCTGGGCTGAAATCCCTTCGCAGCGCTTGTCTGAATGACAGCCGGATCGATAGCCGTGTTTGCGGAGCGCAGTTGTCGAGCGCGGTTAGGTCTCCATCACCCGGGGGCAAGCACTCCATGGCTGCTCAGCCAGCCTATCACTCATTTGCCTTAATGACTATTTACCCTTGCATCACGGCAAGTCCATGTTCACATATTTAGTCAGAGATTAGGCCGTCAAGTCGTATGACAGTGACGGTCAACCTCCAGGGTCATGGTTTCTCAAAGACCCCATCCCACACACACACACATACAGTGTGTGCACAGTAATACACTACAGGCACTAGGCACATACACACACACACGCACACACACACACAACAGTAATGCACTACAGGCACTACGCACACACACACACACACACACATACATACACACACACATACATATGTACACACACACACACACAGCACCACATCTCTTCCGTTCACAAAATAACGATCTGACAATGGTGGGAGAAGCTGAACATTCAGTTGGGGTCAGAGAAAGAGCACGCCATATACTCCAGCAAGCCCTTCTGAAGAAGTCTTCAGACACTTACTGCCCACTTTGAAAAACTTGAGATTGGTGTTTTGTTTCCTCTCCTTCTTCCTCTCTCTCTCTCTCTATATATGTGTGTGTATCTGTGTGTGTGTGTGTTTTCGCGGGCCCTAAACGAGCAGGTATAAATAATGGAGTGAACTGCGGGTGCCTGTCTGCGTCGGCTACTGCAGCCGCTACTGTGCTGTCTGTCTGGGCAGACCTCAATAAACTTGCAGGGGAGGAAATTGCATTTGGGCCCATTACCCCTTTCGTCAGGGTGTGAGCATATAGGAGGCACAGACACAGAGGCTGATGCGAAAGAGAGGGAGGGAGAGGAGGGAAGAGAGGGAATTCTTCGCTGAGTGTGATGATGTGGAAGGAGACAAGCCAGATCAAGGGGGACAGTGCTTTAAATCATAGTTTGCATTGGTGCGGAGTGAATCTGTAATGAGCTACTGATAAATCTCTCTCTCTCTCTCTCTCTGGCCATTTCTCTCTGTGTACCTCTCTCTCTCTCTCTTTTCTCTCTCTCTGTCTCTCCCTTTTTCCAACTGTTGCCATAGTGATGTGGCATTTGCAAAAGGACAACTTAAAAGCAGGAGATAAGGTAGAATAAGTCCAGTAATAAAACATGATGACTGTGTGGCCTCACCTGTGACAGTGGTGTCAACAGTCACCTGGTGTGTGGCGAGAGAGTGGACGAGGGTGTGGCACTCGTATGGCGCCACGGAAAGGGAAAATGGAAGTGTACGTGCCGGGCACAGTAGCATACACACACACACACACACACACACACACACACATACATACACAC
>NC_063195.1:24618640-24623640 GCF_017589495.1 Alosa alosa | reverse complement strand
CAATATTAATTATCTTCAGGGAGAATCTCATTTGAGTCCTATCTGATTTTTGCCCTGTCAATATGAAGACATAATGGATTTTAAATGAGACTGCCCGGCTCAAGCTAAAATGATGATTTGTGGCATGGCGAAGGCATACCTCGGGCGTCGCGACGGACCGCTTAGGCGGGTGTTCGAACACGAAACACAGGAGACTTTCATCAAGGCCAGGAAGGAGATTAATCTCCTACGCTCCGAGGGGCTTTCAGGCCTGTAGAACATCCACAGTTCCTCAGTTACGTCTTCAGACAGCCTGCTTCTGTCTGAGCACTGCTTCTGCCTTTAAGTTTTTTTCCCCAGTCAATAATGAAGAGATGTTACAGTAGAACTTTTAATTCAACTCCATTACAACAATTTAGAAACCTTCAGGGAGACTCGTGTTCCTGAAAAAAAATGGCTCAGTTTGCTAGCCTACACTTGGCTCTCCGCTGTCTCCCCCACCCTCCCTCTGAATCCTGTAGGACTTGACTCAGATTTCATTGGCAACACTACAACACAGATGTGATAAAATCCACAAAACTCCAACACCGAGTTCCAATTTGGAGTGATAATTATGCGTGTTCAGATGACCAGAAAATTAGGCGGGAACACAATCGTGGAGTGGAGAGTGGGAGGAGGAGAAGCAACACAGGCCATTTGTTTTCACCACCAGAGTATTTCACATTGGGCTATGAGGGGAGTGGAGGAGGATGATGATGGTGGGGACGATGATGATGGTGGTGGTGCTGGGGACGAAGAGGTTGGGGATGAAGACACCTGCAGGCGATGAACAGTCGTGGTCATTATCCGCACAGTAGCAGTCAGCACATTACCCCCCTCTCTCCTGCCCCTCTCCCACACACACGCACTCGCACGTACGCACACGCACACGCACTCGCACGCACGCACGCACGCACAGACACATAACAAAAGCGGCTGGGGACTACAGACAAGCATCACTGATTTAATTGTGTAGCCCGACCGAAAGTTCTTAAGGGAGGTTTTTATGGTTTGGTTTGTTTTTCTCTGCTTCTGCATGCGAATGGAATGGAGAGGTGCTCAGTGGACCTGGAGGTAGTGTTAGTCCGAGTCCTTTATTTACACACACACACACACACACACACACACACACACAAATGAGAGGCGGTGGACCTGGAATAGAGTTAGTCCGAGTCCTTTATTTATATACTTTGTTGTGCACATTTCAATGCTTCCGCACCTTATGTAAAGACGCCCGCGAGCATTTGGCTGATTCGGTGGCGAAAAGTTCAGATTACGTGTGCATGACTGGCAACCCTTCCTTCCTTCCTCTCATCCATCTCTTCCTCCCTCCATCTCTCCCTCCCTCCCCGTTCTCTTTCTCTATCTGTCTCTCATTCTGTCTCTCACTCTTGTTGGCACGCGCACACGAGCGCAATGCTCGTCAGGTCTGCGGGGCTGACCGGAGGCACTACCCGTTGCCATCACTAGGGGGAGCGTTTCCCTTTAGCAACATTCACAGTCACATACCACAGTAAAGGAACAATCAGTGTAAGAGGGCCTTGTTGAGAACCAGCTGTGCAGCTGATCTAGAGGAGGAAACGTCTGTGTGTGTGTGTGTGTGTGTGTGTGCGCCTATATCCCACCTCTCTTTCTCTCTCTCTCTCTCTCTTTCTCTCTCTCTCTGCTCTCCACATGCATTGTTTATCTCCTGCTTGTTGCCAGGCTTTGAGTGGCAGTCTCGGTGTGGTATTCGGCTCGGCTTGTTGCATGCGACTGTCTTTGTGGAGCTTTAATTGAGGTCATGAATTGTGTTCTCTGTCATGGAAGAGAGAGAGAGAGAGAGAGAGATGATAGACTATATCAGTTCAGTGGAATGGAAAAACAGAGCTAACAAGCTACTAAACAGACAAACAAGGGAGCCAAGCTTGCCTGACAAATCTGAGCCACCATGTTGTGAGCCACTGTGCATGAAAAGAAACAGCCTCACGCAGCCATGAAAGCAGAAACCAGTATCAACCGCTGGCTAAAATTATCCGCGGATTTGCTTTGGCGTCTATTTTCAGATTGGTGCGGGGAAAAAGCGTTCAAGGTGGCATTGTCATCGGCGGTGGCAGCCGCAGCCGAAGCCGCAGCCACTTCCGACGGAAGGGTTGCATCCTGGGTGTTTATTTCAGAGGAGTCTCTCTCTCTCTCTTCTCTTGCCTGTTCTTGTCCTCTCCGCTCTGTCACCGCTGCAGATGCAATATGCATGAACCTGCATGTGTCACACTTCAAGCCTGCCCTTAAGTTGTCAACTCGGGGCGTGTGGTGGGGCTCCTGGGAATGACAGCGGGGGGTTGGAAGTTTGTGTGTGTGTGTGGGTCAAAGACCAAGATGTTTCCTGGCATAACTGCTCCACCCCAGCCACCTACCTCTGTGAGTGGAGGGCATTATGGGCCTTGGGGGGCGCAGAGTGACCACAGGGGTTTGGATTGTGACACGTCTATGGAGCCTCAGCTGGCCCGACTGAACTGATCTGAGGTCAGCGCCAAGGCTCATCACGTAGATGTGATGGGGATTAGGGGCTGGCAAGATCATCCGCTACATGTCTGCTTCTTTTGAAATGCACCACATTTTCCTGACATTTTCCCATGGTGCTTTGAGCCTTGGGTAAATGTCTGGACCACTGCCCCTCAGAATGAAACTTTTAATAGGTGGCTCTTAACGAACAGCAGGTAGCCACAGACCCTCACGCTTTTTCTGTAATAACCAAGACTGCGGCATGGCGGTTTTCACGACGACTAGATTATTCGGATGGCATTTCGGTTTTCCCACTGTGTTCATGTTCTTTGTTGTTCCAGTGGCGTGTGACGCGTTAGCATTAAAAAATAAATGCTATTACGGTCTCTCAAAAAAGGAAATTTGAATTGAAATTCTGCTTCCTGTTTGCTACCTCAATTAAAATGCAAGTGAAATTCAAGAATTGAATTGGAATTTAAGAGCCAGTTTCAATTCAATTCTGGAATTTTGCACAAGACTGCAGTGCAGCAACGTGCGCCAGATATCTCCAGCGCAACACATCCCGTAATTAAACCATTGTGTATTTACAGTTTTCTGCACCAGCCACAATGACAGCAGCAACAACAACAACAAACAAACAAACAAACCCTCCAGCTGGAAGATGAACAAAAACGATCAGACAAAACCAAGGAGGAGGAATCCTGTCTCCAAGCGAAAACGTCTCGCAGACATATTAAAAATCCTCTGTGTCGCACACTTGTGCGCGCGAAATGAGCATTTGGGTTTCGCCACGCTTATTGCGGGAGACCATTCCTGCTCTGGTGGTAAACTCATTATTTCTCATCTCTTTTTCCTTGCATTCATTTTCATATTAGCCTCGCCATGGAGGAGCAGACTCCACGTCGACTCCCAACACAGATGCCAGATCCAGTGATTTTCCAGGGAGATAAAGCTGGTTATTCTAAAATCTTTGAAGCAGCAAGAGAGGAGAGAAGGGGGGAAAGCAAGCAAGCAAGCAAGCAGCGGTCCCAGGGTGTTGAGAGAAGCGAGTTTGCCCAGGCACAGGAGAGCCTGATGAATACATTTGGAAGATTTTTGAATATGCTGGAATCCAGGGGTAGTGTCATTTCCTGCCTGGGTGCACGCAGGCGGCGTGGGAGAGGCAGGAGGCAGCCGGGCGGAAAGTGTTTCTGGCAGAGTGCAGACAAAAGCACATGCACATGGCACACACACGCAGGGAACACGCACTCGCGCACACACACACACACACACACACATATAGGAGCATGAATCACTAGCATGACACACATGCATAAGAAACAACAGTAGCAGCACACACACACAAACACACACACACACACATTCACACATACAGGAGCACAATTCGCTAGCACAATTACACATGCATATGAAACAAGCAGTTGCCAATGAGTACACACACACACACACACACACACACAAACATTCAGTCATGTAAGCACAAACATATGCACACAGGCAGAAAGCATGAAAACACTTGTTCACACACACACACACACACACACACACACACACACACACACACACACACACACACACACACACACAAACATTCAGTCATGTAAGCACAAACATATGCACACAGGCAGAAAGCATGAAAACACTTGTTCACACACACACACACACACACACACACACACACATGTAGATGTAATATACGCCTGGTCGGTAGAAGCTGCTCCAGGATCAGTCCTCCTGCCTCCTAATCTCTCTGATCTATATGTAATCTGTTCCCGGTGCGTGTCATGCGTGTCCGCAATTACACGCACACTGTTTCCTTATCTCCTCCTGGAGGGAAGCAGCCGCCCTCCTCTTAGCTCAGCAGTGCGTTCACACGCAAACGGTAACAACTGCAATGCTCGCGCACAAGCGTGTGTGTGTGTGTGTGTGTAAATATACATGAGGGTGATTTCAGGGTTGCAGCTGTAGTGGGAGGTCGGGTAGCCTGACGAGCCAGACCCACATTAAAATGTAGGGTCTGGGCACTCACCGTTCGCAGTGCTCAGTCCGAGGGGCGGGATAATCAGTTGTCTTTCAAATTCCCTCTGCACGCAATAGGACAGCGGCAGCGCTATGAGTCCCATGCGTTTCCCACCAGTGGAGCTAGTTGGCTAGTTCAAATGTTTGCCAACTTAATAAAAGCTTAACTCGTGTCACACTGTTCGCCAACAGCAACATCCATCTTATTTGTTTTCAAGTAGCAGGGAATTCAAGCCAAACCGTTGCAACCCTGCCATCAATCATTATGTTAAGCCCACCTAACGACTCTATACACGATTTCATTGGCCTGATTGAGTTTCGATTTCTGGAGCTCACAAGCCAACGGAGAGTTGCTAGACTAGCCCTGGCAGCAAATGTAATTTGCAGCCGCTAGGGGCGTGTCTAGATTTCTAGGCTAGAGGTCAGGTGCTGGTGGATGGGAAAGAACCACCCCCCCTTGTTTTGCTCACTCTTGGATATCA
>NC_063195.1:24601140-24613640 GCF_017589495.1 Alosa alosa | reverse complement strand
GACGGGGCAGTGCCCGCGGAGATAACTCAGCCCGGAGATGGGGGGGGGGGTTGGTCCCTCGTGACAGCTCCTTGGAATCCTCGTTACACTTAAGTGTGTTTAAAGTCCAGTCGCTAGGCCCGCGTAGCGTAGCGGAACATCCAAGGGAAATATTAACATGGACGTTAGCGCTTTAGGCGTGTTCTAAATCAGCCCCTTAACTGCTGAATTACAAGTCGCACAGTCAAATGGATTGGCCCCGTTTGTGATGCGTCGAGTTTGACCATGGTTTGCTGGCCATAGCCACTGCCCTGGCTGTCGTTGTTACTTTACTAGATTTGGACAGTTGTATCATTGCATCATCTTAGCTATTGTCGAAGGGACTTGCTTAGACTGGCAAAACTGTAGATCGTACACCAAGCTGGGTGTAATGTCTGGAGGACGATGTCTAAAGACGTCATCTGTGTGTGACATCCATTCTTGTGCCTCTGAATAAATCATAGCTGTGTTGATATGTTGTAGAACAGCACCCACTCCCGGGTGATGGCATATTACTCATTAATTTCACACATTTTGTTCATGACTTTTACCTATAAACTGTGATTCAATTGTGGTAGAATTTTTTAGACTATGCCTAAATTGAATGTGTTGAACATTACATTTTGAATTATGGTTCTCTAATAAATATCGAGCGACACCCATTAGTGAAGGAATTCCCCGAGACAGACAAGTGACTATGTGATATGCATTGCCTATGCTTCTGTAGAGAATAGTGCTGACATATAATTGATATCATGTGATGTGGCCTCCAACAGCAGGAAAGATGCATATGTGGTATTTTGCTTGAGTTGTCTATTGTCTCTGCTGAAACTACAGCATGACAGTCATGGGTTTTGTCATATGTCTGTATGTAATGGTTTTGCCTGGAAACAATGTAATTGAACCTGTATAAGATTGGGCCTCGCCCCAGAGAACTTTGGATTTGCTGCTCGAACTTTGTTGATGGTAACATGTCCCTGGTCATGATTTTCATCTCAGATCGTGATTAAAGATGGCACCTCTTTACACTCCTGCCTGTGCTGCCTTGTGGTTAAGATTTTTACCAGAGAGAATTACTCTGCAGTTTAATAGAAGCTATCATCTCAGTATTATAGAAATCAGAGGGTACCCAATACCCTCAAGGGTACTCAATAACACACAAAAAAAAAAACAATCTTGAATTAGTGCTGTAAAATAGAGCATGTCACTAGAGAAGTACCCACCGAAGCGTTCTCTTCTTAGCCAATTACAACCAGCTCCTATTTAACGGAAAATCTCCCCCTAATGGATACATGGCGCATACTCTCTGCGTCTTTTGTGGTCAGTGACTGAACGCCGGCCTTCAAAAAAGTCACTTTGTACAGGCAGAGTCTTCTATTCTCCCCGTTTCCAAATCACTGGCCTGATTCATCGGTTGTATTATTTCGGTTAAAACCGGCCGAGTTTAAAGATGTGTGAAAAAAAATTTTCCCTGACCGTGGCATATGGCAAAGGCAGATGTTTTGTGTTGTTCTATTTCTCTCTCTTTCTTTTTTTTTTTCTTTCTCTGGCCATTTACGGTAACAGACGTGACTATGGACAGTAGTCTGACACACAGAGAAAATTATCTGCTGGAACACTGGTCATCATTGCCCAGGCTTTGTTGGAGGCATATTTCATCTTGCTCACCCCTCCCATACCAGATGCACTGTCCGCATTGTTCAATGGATTCCATTCATCGAGTGAGTGGTACATGTTGGCACAATATCATAAGGACCCTCAAGGATTGTATCATAAGGGGACTATGCTTAGTATGCTCCTCAAGGCCTCAAGGCCTTGTGGTGGCCTTGTGATGTTTATTTTGGAAGTTGTTGATGCAAGAGCCAGCTGATTCCATAATTCCTGTGACCTCCATATGACCATTAAGACACAGCATTCGCCATGCCATGCTTGCAAAAGGCTACAGAAAATGTACACGAGCTATCTGAATCCAATTTTCATGAACCAGTTCAGACTGGAGATCAGGCAACAATAAAGCAGAATGCTTTTGGAGAGTCTCCTTTTATGTTTAATACGCCAATGACCTTAAAACCTTATGCAGTGCCTACGCTCCCTGTTAGTTAGCTATAGCTGGCTAGTGTAGAAACTACACTGACGAGTACATCTGTAGACCACAGATGTGGCCGAGCTGGATCAATAGCACTCCTCATTTTCTAGAAATGTACTTGCACTTGTTCAAAAGGGCCATGGCTGAGACCTAGGGGGACCATGTGCAGTTTCTTGTTGTATAATTCATCACTTGCTTTCTCTTGTGTCGAGTGTCATTATGGGCCACCATCATGTGTTTCAGGCGAACATTGGAACATGGACACTTTGCGTCAGTAGATAGATAGATAGATACATACTTTATTGATCCCCAGGGGAAATTCAAGAAAATTCAAGTATCAGAAACGAGGAATGTCATTAGTGTAGTGTGGGGCTGAAAGAGAGGAATGCAGTCTTATGCAAAAGAAAGAAAGAAAAAAGAAAGAAAAAAAATGTGTTTCTGCAGTACGGAATGTCACCTCAGAGATGTAACCCCTGCAGAAGGCTGCTTCGTGATTGGTTCATTCCAACCGATTAGGCAGCTCAGCGGTGTGAAGGCCCAGTTAGAGACCATTACCACTACTGCTGCACTGCACTGTGCTGGGGCATATTGATGGGAGTCCTCTCCTCTGGGCTTGATGAAAGTTTCTTGAAGTTAACAAGCTCCTCGGGTGCAGTCTTCGAAAGAAAACTGGGAGTTTGGCCTGATTAACAATATATACAGTATATGTAAGGGTCATTTTTATACATTCACGCCAGCGATAGCTGTTGTCAGAGGCATTATGTTATCGAGTTGTCCATACGTACAGTACGTACGAACATACTCCTGTTCAGATCTTGTGAACGTGATATTTCAAGAATGCCACACGGTGCATGCTTCACATATTCAATTGGACTCAGAGATGAACTGAATCGATTTTGGAGGTCAAATGTCAGGATTCAAGGTCTTTGTGACAACATTTGAATACAGTGTCTCAAGGATGCCTTGAGGCACGTGCTTCAAATTTAGTATGAATGTTTCTTGGACTCTAAAATAAGCTGATTTGATTTTGGGAGGTCAAAGGTCAAAGGTCAAAGTTCAAGGTCACTGTGACCACAAGTGCATTATCGTGAATGTGATATTTCAAGAAGGCCTTGAGGCAAGTTATTCAAATTTAGTATGGATGTTTATTTGGACTCTATGATTTTGGAGGTCAAAGGTTAAAGTCACAGTTCAGATTATTCATCACCTTACAAACTGTAACAACCATCCAATCAGAACAAATGAAACCAGTCATGTGATGCCCCACCAACAAATGAAACCATCAAGTGATTCCCTATATATCATCACAGTAACTGTCCCCTGCAGAGGCGGACAGAGTACACAGCTTCATTACTTGAGTAAAAGTACAGATACCCTTTGCTAAATTTTACTCAAGTAAAAGTACAACAGTCAGATGTCTACTTAAGTAAAAGTACTGAAGTACTTGTTTTTAAAAGTACTTGAGTATCAAGAGTACATTTTCTAAATATTGCATTACTACTGCCACAGTTCTCACATGTATGTACAGAAACGTCCTACATGGAGTTATGAAAAATGTTAATGTTAATACCTTGGAGAATGTAAAAGGAATTGAAAGTAGAATCAAGTCATTTCCATCTTTTTACCTTGTTGCCAGGGATGGGCAGTATTTCTAATATTTCAAATGTATTTCAAATACAAAATACTATTTTGTAATTGAAACACTTGAAGCGAAAACTATCAATAACTTGTTCAGAAAATTTAAATAGTCTGGCGAGGTGGGGCGGCGGGTTGGCACATTCCCGAGATGGACCTGCTGCGTCTTCATCCATTGTTTCGTCCATGGTTTCGTCTCTTACAGTGTATCTAAATCTGACCATGGAGTTGCTTTGGCGGAAAGCTGAAGGTGATTGCTGATAGGCTGTCCCAATCAGTGGCGCCTGCACAATCCAATCATGTTTGAGAGGGAAATTTTTCTTTTTTCCTTTTTTTTTTAGAAGAAGTAACGGGTACTCATGGTTTTGGATAGAAATGTAGTGGAGTAAAGAATACAATAATTGCCTCTCAAATGTACTTGAGTAAAGTTATGAGTACTCCCCGAAAATGATACTTGAGTAAAGTACAGATCCCTCAAAATTGTACTCAAGTACTGTACTCAAGTAAATGTACTCCGTTACTGTCCGGCTCTGATCCCCTGTACTACTCAGTTAAAAAAATACTCTTTCACTCAATACACCACTCAACACAATTCAAGCTTTTTATTACATTCTTTTCAACTCTATAATTTACGCGGAGGCATACATGTACCACCACAACCCAGTAATTGTAGTTTAGTAAAACCATATGTTGCTGTATCAGTAATATGACTACAAAATAGATTGTGTACTGTTTATCTTTTGGTGCAATATAGTAAGACCTTGAACTCTAATTTGAAACAGCAAGGCACACTATGAATACCCTGTGTTGAGTGTCATACCAATTACAGATGTTTATGTTGCAATACGAGTATTTATCTATAATAATTATCTTCAGAATGGGATTTAATACAGTGCGCTGGTTTTCACTTACACTGCAGTGTGTATGCTCGGCAGTGTGTATGCATGCATTATGTGTCTGAGTCCATATAGCTCATTTGCATTATGTGTGTGAGTCCATATAGCTCATTTGCATTATCTTGATGCAAAAAATGTTCTTCATATCAGAGACAAAGGGCACAGCTAATTCAAAGCAAAAACCTTTATGCAACTCTTGTCATTGTGGTTATGGTTTCTTTAATCAATTTAATTAAACTCACAAGCATTCTCATATATTTGTTCCATGCTACTACCCCCCCCCCCCCCCCACACACACACACACACACACACACACACAGACCCCGGGTTATGGTCAAAGCCCTCGCCAAAATGGCTGGCAATCCCAATAATCCCATCCAGCCAAAAAAAAAAGGATTTTCTGATGGGTAAGCCCTCGCTTCAAAGCGATACCAGCAAGGAGGCCCATTAGCATTCCTGGCTGTGGGCGCGGTACTGTAGATCTGGCACGGCCTGCCACGAGAGAGCGAGCGAGAATGCACCATGTGCCTGTCGTGGTCTCCGCGCCCAGATAGCATCAGTCATCGGCTCGCCAGAGGGGCCGAGTTTTTATCCGACACCTCACACCGAGTTTACAAATCACGGCACAGCCGTCTGGTACTTATTTAATTGCCATACAGAGTCTCGAGACGAGCAGGAGCAGGGCCGGTGCGGAGCGTCCATCAGCACGCTCAGTCAACGGCAACGAACGGCCCCACATCCTTGTAGATGTGATTTGTGGAGGTGCGAGAAGATGTGAGTGTTTGATGAGGGACGGTAGGGGGTGTCTCAAACAGACCATTTATCTTACTAGCTGATCACTGCTATTGTACCCCTCATCGGTAGTGCTCAACTCTCCAGAAAGACATGTCTATTGTACCCCTCATATAGTGCTCAACTCTTCAGAGAGACATGTCTATTGTACCCCTCATATAGTGCTCAACTCTTCAGAGAGACATGCCTAGTGTCGGTGCTGCACTCTATATCCCTTTGTGTTTATTAAGAACTCAAAGGCCACCCGAGTGGAACACGAAGCTCAGTCTACCTGACAGCGGTAATTTGATCAGCGTGATCTGTGGGAAGCAATTGTTTTGGGGTCATCCACATAAGCCCCCCCCTCCACCCCCTGCCCCTCCAAGCCCTGCTGGATGTCAGTCACTGACTTTGGCTCCTTAGGGCCCTGCTGTGAGGTTCTGTTGTTGACTTCAGGGACCTCAGCTCTTGGGGAGAGTGTGGCGCGGAAAGAAGTGGGCAAGCTGTGATAATGTATGCTAAATTATGCCACTGCCTGCGGCGCGTTGCGGAACTGATTTCTCCGGAACAATTAGGATTAGCTGGTAGCACGGCGCCAGTGGTGGTGATGACGGCGGCAGCAGGTAAGTGTGTGCAAGTGTGACCCTGCCGCTTTCTCAAAACAACCTGTTATTTGAAGAGGGTTCAGAGGTGGTTTCTTCCCAATATGCCTCCTTTGTCGTGTAAACATTAGATGCTGATTCTGACAGTAATTTGGGAACAGAGTGCCCATCAGGTGGCTTAATGAAGAGAGTTAATAACACTAAGCTTCCTCTCTCTGCTGAAATTGACTAAAGAGCACCAATGAGGTGATTTTTTTTCAGGTGACATTTAAATGGGTAGTTGCCATGGGCCGGGGAGTGGACTAAATTCATGTTAACATCAAATGTTACGTAAGAGCCAAGCACACTACATCCTGTGCTCCCACACATCTTACTTGGACCATGATTGACAGCTGACTGCCTCGTTACGACAGCTGACTGTCTCGTTAACTCATCCGCACATGTTGTGTGTATCACTTTTACAAAACAAACACGTCAGCAGCTTGTGAGGTCGTGCAAAACAACCTGAGTTAAGCAGTATGGCAGTTGTATTGCTCTTGTCTTCTTGTATGTGGCTACAGGAAGCTTACTTATCTACACGATTTTACAACAAAACAATACAAGCTCAATATGGCCGCTCCCCTTTACTTCAATTCTCACTCTCATTTACCATGAGCCCCTAAAAAGCTGTCATGAAATCAGGTATTTCAGCCGACAGCTAACTCAAAAGGTGTGCAAAATCCTTGAGGGACTGATATTAGGCCATGTAAAATAAATCACTTTACTGCAAAGGTGACACTATCGTTGTATCGTTGTTCATGATGTAACATGAAGTTAATTGTTGATCGTTTGTAGAGATGTTTTGTTCCCAGCCAGAGTTAATTAGATGATGACAAACTATTGCAACATGAACTAAAGAACTTTGTCCTTAGATATACTGCCCTAAAAAAAAAAAATCTTGCCCTGAACCATGGCTCTGATCAGACACAATCTCAGATCCTGACCCTGGTGCTGAACCCAACCGGAGAGGCCTTTGATCCACTTATGTTCACTTTCATTTGCTAAAGCGATGCGGGGGAATTTGTTACATCAAGTTGACTGAGGGCTGCACTTGCCCTGCTCTTACAAGTACTTTTGTGTGTGTGTGTGTGTGTGTGCGCCTCAGAAGCTCCTCTGTGCGACCCAGTGTTTTGCGGGACATATTCGGTCTTCTTTATAGTTGCTCCATGCCTGCATATTAGAATACTTCTTCACCATAATGCCACACGAGGGGTCTGGGTAGTGCTCTTTCATGAGGGCCAGGGCCCAACAGCTGCCTTCAGTGACTGGACGCCCGGAGTGACTGGGCCACACTAGCGAGGCGATAATTAAAGAATCCTGGAGAGGGGAAGTGGAGAGAGAAGTGCTGCTCTCCCAAAGGCATGGGTCAGTTTTTTTTGTTCCCTTCCCTTCTTCTCTTTTTGTCTCTGTATCTCTCTCTCTCTCTCTCTCTCTCTCTCTCTCTCTCTCTCTCTCTCTCTGTCTTTCTTCTTGCTCTTGGTTCTTTTTTTCTTTTATTTGTCTGTCTCTTTCTTCTCTCTCTCTCTCTCTTTCTTCTTCTTCTTCTTCTTCTCTCTCTTCATCTGTGTCTTTTTTTTCTTTCCTTTGCTCTGCACTTTAATATGCAGATATGACAGCAGTGGGGTATCAAGGTTTCGCGCTGCCCCCTCAGGAGTCGACTCTACTTCTCTCGCTTTGATTGTTTTGTGTCCGTTTCCTCCCCCACCAAACCAGCCACCACTCCCCTCTGCTCCAATGATGAATTAGTGGTGCTTCATTAAAAGTCAGCACTAGCTCGCTGTGGTTCACCGAGGTTCCCTTTAACAACCTATTTTATTTTATTTATTTATTTATTTATTTATTTATTTATTTATTTATGGACTCGTGTAATCGTGTAACCTCCCATGTGGTGGTCAGGGTCTAGAGTTGAAGGCCTGTCCAACATCTGCATGGCTCTCCCATGGTCTCTCCTGGGTGTGTTCAGCTGTACCTCTAGGAAATTGGCTTTGATGCCTGATTATATATATCAGCCACTGCGGTGGCTACCTCAGCTGTGATGTGCAAGGTTGCAAGGCGCTGCAATCTTGAAAAGGTGTTAAGGTAAGGTGAAGAGAGAGAGAGGGAGAGAGAGAGAGAACTAAATATTTTAAAGGGACAGGAGCTTCATTAGGTAGCTTATGACAGCAGGCTTCATTAAATATCAAGCTCCAATCTTCTTCCTCCGCCAAAGAAAAAAAAGAGGGTCTTCGCTAATTCGAAGTCTTTCTTATATGTGGAGCATGCTGCTTTCAATATGACATGAGCCAAGCAGTAGGGTTGATCAAAAGAGGTTCAGACTGTACTGTGCACTGTGGGCCCCTTATACCGTGCTCTATGTGAGTCTTTGTGAAGTCAACTGCATTTTAGTTCACTCTGCACTGATGCACAACTCACATATGAGTCAGTGGCCTTTGTTGAGGCCATCTTTGCTTAAATAAAATAACCAGCAGCTGGTCTGGAGGTCTGTCTCCAAAATAATTAATAATAAAAATCAGGAGCCGTTTTGTGAAATATATTACATCTATCAAGGAACTTTAGTGAAGAACTGAAAAGAAACTAGAAGGAAGAGACGAAGGGAAAGAAAAGAATCTGCTGAAGAAAAGTGGAGAGCTGCCCTTCTCTCTCCATTGAAGTCGACCATGGGAAAGATTGCGCTGCTTTTGACACAATCTGTCAGAAACGAGGGGGGGGAAAGAGAGAGCTTGTCTGTGGGCTCTCCCCAGCAAAGAAAAAACGAAAGAAAGAGAGAGCGCAGTGCACAGTCCTCGTTCGTTAATTGGCCCGCGCGATAAGGTCTTCCTCGCACAATGGGGGGAGGAAGCAAAATCCCTGATCTTGTTAGGGAAGCTTTTAGGGGCTCGAATGGATGAAGAGGACATGGCCATCTTTCTCTTTCTCCCTCTCTCTCTCTCTTTCTCTCTCTCTCTCTCCCTCTGTTTCTGTCCCCGTATCGCAGCCGTCACAAGGCTTTTGAGAGAATGGAGCCTTGTCTTAAGCCTCATTACGGGGGGAAACGGGGATGGATATTCCATATGCAGCTCGGAATCCACCGATACAGAAATAATCTCAGATTATGCCTTGCATTGGAAAAAAAAATGGGGTTTATGATCATGATCATCATGCTCTCCCATGTGCACACATAAATTGCATGTATATATGCATTATATAAAATTTTACACTTTTATCCATGCGATAGAATAGCGTACCTACTCTCGTGAAGACTTCAGTATGGCACTGCACTGCACTGCAGCGGCAAGCCGGTCTTTCCGGAACATTCTTCCATACTTCTCTCTTTTGCTCGGAGTTGATATTTTTAGTGTGCGCTCCTTTGCCGAAGCCAGCTCGATAGCCCAGGCCCGATCCGGTGGGAGTTATTAAGGAAATTGAAATCATTATTTCATCAAGCAGATGAAATGTTTTCAGGTTTGGTGGGAGCCTGAAATAAAAATCGATACATCATACCGGGCTGGGGCCCTCCCCAGAGAATGCTGGCCACGGATGAGTTGAATAGAATACTCTTTACTGCCAGAGGCAGATGATCGGAGTGTCCAGGTGTGTGTGTGTGTGTGTGTGTGTGTGTGTGTGTGTGTGTGGGTGGGGGTTCAGAGGAGTAGAGAGAGAGAGACAGAGAGAGAGAAGGAAGTAAAAGTAAGTAAACCTTAAGTACTTGGGAACTTAATCAGACTGCGCTGTTCACTCTAGCACACACTCTTATTTGTACACCTACATACACATGTGCAGGCCCACACACACACACACACACACACACACAGCTTTTCCACACCATTATGCACTTGCTGACGTTCAATGTGATGATGTCAGATGTTCTGCCACCATTCCTCTCTCCCTCTCTGCCCTTAATTTGAAGGAAGCAGAAGGAGTGGAAATTATTTGATTCCCAGCAACACAGACACACACACAGACACACACACAGACACACACACAGACACACACACAGACACACACACACACACACACAGACACACACACAGACACACACACAGACACACACACAGACACACACACACACACACACACACACACAGACACACACACACACACACACACACACACACACACACACACAGACACACACACAGACACACACAGACACACACACAGACACACACAGACACACACACAGACACACAGTCACTCATGGCCCCTTTTCAGCCGTCTCAGCTATCACACGGGTCATTTAACCCCCAGCAACGTCGCGCCATTTGCCATGGTCCATTCCTCCTGACACCTGCCCTCCGATTGAACCTTTCAATGAAACTTCATAACTGTGCTCCACCACCGGATCCAATCTTTCAAGGAAACTCTTGTTTTATTGTTATTAAATTTCCCCCTTTTTAGCCGGATTTAGACTGCACCTCTGACCTACGAGGCGCACTTCAGGGACTTATCCGTCATCAGTTGTAAGCTCTGGGTATTTTGGTAGCTATTATAATATTACAAAGGGTTACGGACAAAAAGAGATCTGCTTTTTGTGCTGACCCTGTTTTGTCAAATACTATGGGACTCCTAAAATAAGCATTTGCACATTTGTATTCTGAGAGAGAGAGAGAGAGAGAGAGAGAGAGAGAGAGAGAGAGAGAGAAACGTGTGTGTGTGCATGTTTGTTTGTGCATGTGTGTGTGTGTTTGTGTTTGTGTATGTGTGTGTGTGTGTGTATGAGCAGAAGTGTCTGTGTGTGTTTCTCACTGACAGCATTATAAGAAAAAGATCTCTTTTTCTTAGAGAAAGAACACATTCTTTTTTCAGACTTCCTCTTTCTTCTCCTCTCCCAGTTGCTGTCCCTATCCTGTTTTCATTTTATCGCATCGTTTTTTTTTTTTTGCTGGGCAGCTCCGCCCGCTGCGGCTGCCACTGCTACACATTCCTAATCCAGTGGGCAGCGGCAGATGGATCAGCAGTGGCCCCACTTTCGACTTTTTGGTGTCGAGCCTGTTTTTGGGGAGGGAGGGATGGAGGGGTGCTGGAATGTTCCATGCTTGCGTGGGAGTGTGCGTGCCCTATCCCCCCCCCCTCCATGCCAACCCTGACACCCCCACCAATGTCCCTCAGCTCCCGGCTGCTATCGCGGCCACTGATTTGAGTTGCCAGTTGAGCAGGAGGAGGCATTGAAAGCTGGGTCTGTGTGAGTGAGGGTTTATGCAGTGTGTGTGTGTGTGTGTGTGTGTGTGTGTGTGTGTGTGTGTGTGTGTGTGTGTGTGTGTGTGTGTGTGTGTGTGTGTGTGTGTGTGTGTGTGTGTGTGTGTGTGTGTGTGTGTGTGTGTGTGTGCGGGTGGTTGGAGACTGGCACGGAGAGAGGAAGAGACAGACTGGCTCTACAGATTGGCGTGTTGTCCTAGAGTTCCCTCCACACACACACACACACACACTTCCATCTTTCTCCCTCTCTCTCTCTCTTTAATTGCCAAGTAGGGTAGAAATGTCACAGCGGAAAGGCAGCAGTGGAGTCTGTGAAATGCCAGCGCTACAAAGCACTAGTGTTCGCTCGCTGCCCCTTCCAGAGATCCCCTCTCTCTCTTGCCTGTCCTTCCACCCAGACAGGGCTGATCTCCGGCGCTCAAGAGTGAAGAGTCTGCTGAAGGACGCGCCTTAAATTAGATCCAGCATGGCCCCGATCAGAGGGAGAATGAAACTAAAAGTAAAAGCTGGAGGCAGAGGCCCATGCTGTCACAGACAAGTGAATATGGCCTTACTTTTAAGAAGTAACAGGGAAGCTACACCAGGGGCGCAACTGAAGTGTTCCGTTCGCAACGCGTAAAATCCATTTTAGATTAATGGTCTATTTTTTTGGAACTTATGCGCCGCTATCACGTCTGGTGTAGCTACTTCCATTGATTATAGTGGAAGCTAATTGTTGCAGCAGACGCAACGCGAACGGAACGCTTCAGTTACGCGCCTGGTGTAGCTTTTCCCTAACAGTGTCATGGATTTAACAACACGTAATTTTGTCGGCAACATCGGATTCGGTTTCAATATAGGTGTAGACACAATGATTTGGTTTGATGCTGGGAATTTGTAGCTCATTGCTGTTAACTGATTAGTTAATCTGATGATTGAACAGGCACATGTTTCATCGGCTAGAGGTGTGATGCATTTCCACATTTATTGATTTTCTAATCGGGTGTTATAATGTCTTTCAATCTCATCTTCATATACATAATAGATAAAAAGAAGAGTTTTTAACCTTTTGTAAGATGCCAGACCCAGTGAGCAATCTTTTGTTCAACAGACTTTATCTCTCTCCCCCTTATAGACCCTTTCAACAAGGTAAACAAAAACAATGCTTGAACGTTCTATTTGGGCCCCAATCTACTTCCTCTGCATTAAGATAACATATGGAATGTTAAAAAGGAAGCCTTGTGGGGCCAACTATGATGCTGATAATGGAACTCTCTTGAAATGGTCCATATCTGCTCC
>NC_063195.1:24588640-24591140 GCF_017589495.1 Alosa alosa | reverse complement strand
GTGTGAGGAGCTGAGTGTTGCTGTGGAGTTGGCTCGGTTAGGAGAAAGAGAAAGAAGGGAAAAAAATAAATAAAGAAAAAAATATGAAGGAAAGAGATTGAATCTAGAGTCGAAATCCAGATGGTATTTCACATTCGAGCGGCTAAAATACAAGCGCTTCCATTTTCTGACCAAATTGTGCAGTGTCATTTTTAGGGGCTATGAAAATATGAAGTAGACATAGATGAATGTATGCACACCATACTTAAAAAAAAAAAAAAAGTGCCTTAGAAAACTTTTACCACTGAAAACTTTATGGCCTCCACTAGGAACGTTGCCATGCTTTAGAAATGTCCATGGGACTTTTTTATGCCATGTCTCCTTGGTAGAACCTGTAAATTTAATGGTAGTGTCGGTAAGTTTATGTGCTATTCTTGAGAAGCATGCTATCTGTCACCGCAGCTGGGCCTTATTCCCTGCACCGAAGCAAACAGTTTGACTTTCTTCTGAGAAATGGCTAACCTTTTTTGGGGAGGAACAGTTAAATATAACAACTGCACCGCACTGCACAATTAAATTAAGCCGGCCCGAGCCCCATTGGTCATTTTTCACTGTGTGTTACCTTATGATGAAACATGGGGCCTGTTTTCTTTCACTGCTGAAGAAACTTCATATACAGTAGTAAATGAATGGCTTAATTTAGCATGGTTAGTGAAAACCCTTAAACGACTTCTTGTTCCATCGTTTGAAAGGGTATCGGAGTTGGATATATGTGTATCAGAGTTTTTTTCCCCCCACTTTACCCATGCGAGAACATCACCATGATTCAGTATCTGTTTGCAATTTACTGCCAGGAAGTAGTTAGTTACATTGGGGAGTAAGAAACAGGAGGGAAAGAGGGGGGATTAAAAAGGAGAGAGAGAGAGAGAGAGAGAGAGAGAGAGAGAGAGAGAGCTCAATCTGAACTGAATGCCTGGTGTTCTCTCTCAGGAGTCTGTCTTAGCTGATAATATGTCATTAGATTCGGGGTGATTGATAGGCCTGTGCGAGAGAGTAGCAACAGCAATGAAACATTTGCCCCGGCGGCAAAGCTCAGCATTAATAAAACATTAGCGAGAATAAATAGCCAGCTCCGAGCTCACTGTACCTAATGAATGCTGCTCTACACGTGTACGAGTGCTATGCGTTCACATTAGCGACGCGCGCTGACTGGGGAAATGGTGTCCGCTGTTTGTCTCCATACAATAACAGTGCTTTTTGCCTGTTAAATAACAGTGCTGCTCCTCACCCACACACTGTCCCTATGCACACACACCCACACACAAACAGAGAGAGAGAGAGAGATCTACCTCATTTAAGAGGGAAAAGTATCAGAGAAAAAAAATAAATATTTGCTCTTTCAAGTGAATTGGTATTCAGACAATTCACTGCATGCGTCAAATGTTTTTTTGTTGTTGTTGCTTTCTTTCGTTCGTTCTCTTTCTGTTTCTCTTCAAGCGATGAGAGGACATTTTGGTGGCTGGACGGTAATTTGTTTTCCTGGGCTGACGGAGAGAGTAAATCATCTGTTAATGTCAGATCGAATCGCCGCCCCGTCATCCTTCAACTTCCTGCCTGTCCCCCCTTGTGTGTGCGTGCGCGTGGTGGATGATGTGATCCTGCCTCAGCAGTTAGTGCCACACAGAAGAATCTCTCTTTCACAGTGGACGGAGAGAGATCATGAAATCAACTCACGTGTGGTTGTGGCTGCTACATTGTCATGCAGAAGACGCATATGTATTCAGGCCCACCCCTTAACACAGTTCTGCTAGGGGACATAACTACCAGCTAAACTCTTGCACACCCTACCCCCCAACTTGCACATGTTGGGACATGCTTGAAGAACTTTGGAGTGATGTATAGTCTCTCAACATTTCCTCGTGATTTCCCCCCTTGTTGGTTTCAATGAGGTGTGCTGTTGCTGTCACACCAATCCAGCCTCTTCACTTCGACATCTTCCAATTCACAAGGGAGTTGAGGAGACAGCTGACAATTTGGCAAGAATATGGCCGCCGGACGGCCTCCTCGTCCACCGCCTTGTCCTTCCTGCCTGTTCCACTCGTACTCGTGCAAGTAGATGTCATTCAACTGGTGTCATGATGGCAGCCACAGCGAGAGACACTGAGTGATGCATATGTGTGCTTCAAACATGAAACAAATGAGTGACGAGAGAGAGAGAGAGAGAAAAAAAATCCTTTCCGCCAGCCTGTTTCACACATTCGTCACTCCATCTCGCCTACATAAATAAGTGGGCGCCACAAACAAAACAAAAACAAAACAAAAATCCAACTTGGCACATTTTGAAAGTCACTTATTTTGTGTTCTTGTTTATTTCACTTAGTCCCGTAGACATTGGCCTTGCTCTCCATCTCTCTCCCCACGGTGAATCTCTCTCTCTCTCTCTCTCTCTCTCTCTCTCTCTCTCTCTCTCTCTCTCTCTCTCTCTCTCTCTCTCTCTCTCCCCCATGGTGAACCTCTCTCT
>NC_063195.1:24561140-24583640 GCF_017589495.1 Alosa alosa | reverse complement strand
AGACGCCGTAATCGGAATGAGCATTCAGCGTGACTGTCAAACAGGCAACATGCTCCATAATATATGCACGGAGACAGCCATAGAAACTTGTAACCGAATGAGCTAATGCTTTATTTCAAGTCTCTATTAATAGAGATCTGCTTTGGGCACTGGCACTGGCAATTTCATTATTTAAGATCTTTTTGGCACATTGTGTCTTCTAAAGATGTTTACTTTAAAGGGTCCTATTTTATGTGGTGGTATAAAGCCAAGGATAAATAGTATTTCTGTTGAATTGCGCCATTCTTTTTTGCAGTTTCGTTGGATGTGTTGAGCCAAAGAGAGGGCTTTCGAGGGGTGTGCAACATGGAGTTTGACTCTTTTTGATTAGTGCCCGTGATAAATGACTCTGGATTCGATACATCTCTCATTGGGGTGGCGTGGTCATACAACGGAGGATTGCTATTATTTGGGGATGAATTGGCCTCTGTGAGCGTGTTTGCCGTGGTCGCTTATTCAGTCTCTTCGCCTCGGTGGCGTTTTTGTTTATTCCTTCGGTCCAATGACGATCATCTGAAATGCAGCCTGCATCTCTAATGCCTCTGCAACTTTGAGTCGTGTTTTTGGATTTATTTTATTACTTCTTTTTTTTTCCAGTCCTTTTTGGGATGTGAAGCACATTTATCTTATTTTCATTTGTGAGCACTGCTATTGAAGTTGCTCATGTACGAGTAACACTCGCTCAAATTGAGCTTTTAATTTCTTAATATTACGGCATATTCAAATTTAATGGCAAAAGAAAATGCAGTGAACATCTAAAAAAACAGAGTTATGTTTGCCTCTGTATCTCTCACGCCTCAGCAGCTGGCTCTAATTAACTTTCCGTCTCTGCGTCCATTTTGTGATTACAGTTCCGTCTCGGCCGAGAGGCGAACGTGGAACTGCTGGATCTGTGGTTTAGCGCAGGTACAGTCTATATGTCATCGCTCCCAGCTAAAAGAAATCCTCACAAATAAGGCAATTGCCTTCATCAGCATTATTTCTCCTCATTGTAGCGAACCAGTTTGCTTGTTGCTACAGTGTTTCTCTCTAGTGTTAGTAAATATCACATAAAGTAATCAGTTAAATCTGCGGCCTATTGCACTATTTAATAAATCCAGATGCATTAAGCTGTATTTGCGTATTCTGCGTCGCCAGTAACAATTTGCACGGACCGGTCAACAACAGAAACTGAAATAGTCTCATGCCGCTTTACAAAACCTAGAGCCTTAAACCTCTACAGCATGCACTGAGGTGGTAAGGAATGTCATGATTGGGCTAAGACAGACCAGACCTTCCCTCTCTCTCTCTTTCCTCTCTCTCTTCTCTCTCCCTCTCTCTCTTCTCTCTTCCAATTCAATCATCACAAATTACCTCAATCAACACATTTTCCTTCTTTCCCAATAGTCGGGAAGATTACTTGGTTGCACTTCATAAATATACAGTAAAACAACAAGGACGTGCTATTAAACAAATTCTATAGTTACAAATTATTCATCCTTTTCGCACATTTTCCTTCAACTAATCCAAACAAGGAGACAATAGGCACAGGGTGTGGACTGATATGCCCTGGACCGCAGCCTTCACTGATCTCAGACCTGCCCTCAGAGACAGGAGGTTGAAGCGGACGACGAGGAGAGCGTAGGTAAACGAGACACCCTTTACAAAGCCAGACCATAAGCCAGGACCAGAGGCGAGCTTTTAAATTTTAATGAGGGCAATGGTTGAATAATTAGCCCCAAGCGCACCAACAATGTTAGCCTGAGGCCGAGACTGCTAAACAGACCTCCTATGATGCCCATCCTTGCAGTCTCTTCAGAGTTTTCGCTCTCTCTCTCTCTCTCTCTCTCTCTCTCTCTCTCTCTCTCTCTCTCTCTCTCTCTCTCTCTCTCACACACACACACACATACACACTGTACAATTGATACAAGCTTTCAGGTGAATCTTTCCAGCAGTTCTACATATCATTTGCAGGGACAAGTTGTTCAAGTTGTAAAAAAAACATGCTAATGTATGTTTTGACTTCAGTCTTTCAGATGTGGTATGGTTATATGTAGGCTATAATCAGACAGCAGCACAATGTGTTCTCCAGTCCATCAGCATGTATGTCTAGATGCACAATTAGAGGCCTCGCCTCTATACTTCCTTTATGGCGCAGAATAAACTACATTTGACTTTTGATTTATTTGCTATTTCCCATTGCCAACCAACCAAGTTGCTAACAGGTTAGCAACTATGGTTTTGGGAAACACCGCACCCCAGGATAGTATGATTCAAGGAGATGTATGTGCCTCTTACAGAGACCATAACAGGTAAAACATGGAGTGCAATGATGCATTTCGTTAAAATAAGAGATGGTAGATTTTTCTGGAAGACTTCAGTAATGATCTGGCCCCTGACCTAGAATCCTCGGAGCTGCCACAGTTTGTTTTGGTGTCAGGCAGCCCACGCTTAGGTTTGGATTTTGGCAGCAGCTCACCGTAGCTACGGTGATGGAAAAGTAGCAGTGACGGCGAGGTTAGCTTTCAGCGTGAAAACGTTTCTGACAAATCTGTTATCTTAGCCGGAATGATCCGGAAATATGTGGAGCTATTTTAATAGGCTATAGCACAACTCTCTCCCACCCCTTCTCTCCCTATCTCTCTTGATTTCTGAAGAACTCAATTGAGCATGTATCCACCATCTCTCAACACTCTGCTATTATTCAAGGCTTAGCTAATCTTTGAAACTGCGCTAATTGTGATGACATTTGAATGAGTCAACATTGTAATTGATGGTGGCCACAATCCTGCCCTTATAGGTCTTTGGTTCCCAAATGTAACTGTGATGGGAGGTCTCTCCTACATACAAGAAAAAAAACACACAGTGTTTAAATGTTTGGATAGCTTGGTACCGTATTGTATTCTTGTCTGGAATCTGCTGTTTTTTCTGTTCTAGAAAACCATAGAACAGAACACTTTAGAGCCTGTTCTCCTATCAGCGTTTTCCTAACTGCAAATTAGGAATAAGTGGAATTCACCTCCAAGTACAGAATAAGTGGGATTCACCTCCAAGTACAGAATAAGTGGGATTAACCTCCAAGTATCCAAACACCACGTGCTCTGATCTCCTGAGTGATAATGAGCCTCTCAGTGGGACCCGCCACTGCATTACAGTAAGTGGAGCAGAGTCTCACTAGCACGCTTGCACGGTGGAGCCAACAGAGAGGCGCATGGAAATGTACACATGTACACACACACACACATACACATACATGCATGCAGTGTACAGACAAATATTACACAGACACACTGCAGTTTAAGTCGTATACAAGACAAAGTTTGCACATTCATGCACACACACACACACACACACACACACAAACAAACACACTCAGAATCAGACAGGTAAACATTACCCAGTCAGACTGAAACTCCTAAATTATGGAGGGATTCACCTCCTCTGGAATAGCTGCAGGTAGCTTCTGCTGTAGCATTCCGCAGGTGCGTGCACACTCACACACACACACACTCACAGACACACACAAATACACACAGACGGACAGACAGACACACACACACAGGCTAATGCAGTCAGACTTGTGGCTTTGGAGACATTTACCAGATGTACCGTAAATGATCTAAGGCATAAGCGATACAATGTCTTAACATAATAAAACAGAATCAAATAGAACGTGAGGAATTTATGTGGTATTATGACGCCAACATTTGCACATGAATGGACACACACACATTTACTGAAATAGCGAACAACACACATGTTTTTCAATAAAGACACAGGGCCTTTTCCAGAAATAGCAAGCACGCCACTCAGGGAAGCCTCCTTGGCGGGTAATCCGGTGGATTTTGGCGCAGGGTACGTGAGAAGAGTGTGGGAGCTCCAGCCGTCTACCGCACTTTCTCATTCCTCACAGCAGTCGTTGGATTGCAGGTGGGGGAGAGAAGGATGGAGGGGGTTGTGCAAAAACACAAAAATACACACAACACATATTTTGAATAACAACGGAGGAGAAGGAGGAGGGTGTGTGTGTGTGTGTGTGTGTGTGTTTGTGTGTGGTGGCTGCACACATTTTGAGTCTGTGTGTCTTATCAAGTGCCTTAAACTGCTGCTGCTGTTGTTGTTCCACAAATGGTGGCCTCCTCCCCGGCAACCACTCGTGTCCCTGTGGCTTAAGGAATTAGAGATTCACGGGACGCATCGGCTTTGTCTGGGATTCTGACAGATAAAACAAATGCTCTGCACATTGTAATGATGACTGCGGGTGAGGAGAGAGAGAGAGAGAGAGAGAGAGAGAGAAAGAGAGATGAAGAGAGAGAGAGAGAGAGAGAGAAAGAGATGAAGAGAGGGAGAGAGAGAGAGACTAACAAAAAGGGAATGGATAAGACTGAAGAAGAGAGAGGTGTAGAGAGAATAAGAGAAAAGGAGAGAAGGAGAAAAGGAGTGAAAGAGAGGGGGATATTAGGAAGGAGGTAGTGAAAGATTGAATGAGAGAGGGAGGGACAGAGTGAAAAATGAGAACATGAGCGGGAGGAAGAGAAGAAGGGAGAAAAACGGGATAGAGAGAGAGAGAGAGAGAGAGACTGATCTCTCTCTTGCACTGCCCAACTCCGAGGGAGAAGCCGGCTTAAGAAGCAGCTAATAGCCTCTAATAGCTTTAATGGCCGTCCCAAATATGCAGCATAACCCCCCCTTTTTTGTTATTTATTAATTTATTTTGGAGATTGAATTCTTGCTCATAGCCTCAAGTAGATTTCTGCTGCAGATGGAGAGGAGCATACAGAAACAGCATGCTCTGTCAATGGTAATGTTATTCTTGTTATCCTGAGATCCACTTCAGTGGCATCATATCGCCTGCTGTCAGATTACAGATTGCAAGTCAGACAATTAGCTACTTGACATTTTGTTCTGGGTTTGTGTGTGTGTGTGTGTGTATCAGTCCTTTTCCTTGAAACTGTTGATATCTATAGATGTACTGTAGGTGTGCAGGACACTTTAAGTATTTTATTCTTTTTTATTTTCTGTGTTAGTCCTTAAGAAGCATTGTCCCCAGTATGTGTGATGTACACACACAACATACACACACTCTTGCTCTCTGTATCTTACACACACACACACACACACACACACACTTCCACATTCACACTTGCACCGAGAAGGGCAAAGTAAAGGGAACGCATTCACAGTTTCTCATTAACACACTCTATTGAATTGCTAAGCTTCGAGTGTGATGGTCAAATATAGAGCAGAGACCAAATCTCCTTTGATCTTGTTCCTGGTTCCAGGCGAGGGCCTTTATCGTCCTAATTGGTTCATACCAATTCACCCCACAGGACCATTGAACTTAACTGAATAAGTGAAGAACTGCCTTTTTATTAGTTTCAATATTTCCTTTCCCTCACTTTTTGTGCTTCTCAGTAGAGTCAGGTCAATGTAATGTTAATGAACAATTTTCTGTTAGCTCCCTTGTTGCAGTGTGACAAGGGTATATGAATGGTCCTATTTTGCTGTGTGACTGTGTCATACTGGTGTTATGTTCTTTTATACTGAGCAAAACATGGCATCGCTTTGGGCATGAGTATATGTCATTTATTACTGCAATCCCAAAGGACAACAGTGAAGTGGCAAATCAGCCTATCAGTCAATTCAGACATTCTCACTGAAAGGAAAAAAATGGATGGATGGATGGATGGATGGATGGATGACTACACAAATGCATACATGAATGAATGAGTGAATACATACAAATATGAATGAATGAGTGAATACATGCATACAGGAATGAATGAGTGAATACATACAAATATGAATGAATGAGTGAATACATGCATACAGGAATGAATGAGTGAATATATGAATGAATGAGTGAATACATGCATACAGGAATGAATGAGTGAATATAGGAATGAATGAGTGAATACATGCATACAGAAATGAATGAGTGAATACATGCATACAGGAATGAATGAGTGAATACACGACTGAATGCATTTTTTCGTCATTACACTGTTGTGTCTAGAAGAGTGGCTGCATTTATAAAGTGTGTCCTTTTGATCAATACCAAGGCCCTTTCCGTCTCTCTCTCTGCGTTGGCCTATCTCTCTTGAGGTGTCTGTGTGTGCACACTCATTTACCATGTAATCAGATTTAATCAACTGACAATTATGCTACCAGAAAGGGCACCCAAGCCAGTTCATCACATTAAGCAGTCAATTAACTAAGCAATCAACAGACTTACCATTATATTTACAATTGCATGCAAGATGCAACTCTTGTGTTTGGAGGCAGATTAAATATATCAAACCAGACATGAAAAAAAACCCCCACAAAACAACAACAACAAGCATTATTATTATGCTACCACTGATTCTAATTACCTAATGTATGATTCTAATTACCTAATGTATGATTCTAATGATCTAATGTATGTGTACAATCAGGGTCACAAATTAGGCGTAAATGGTGTTTGCAGTCATGAAAGATTGTAACGTCTGTCAAGCACTACACAGTTTCTCTTCAAGTACAATTTGATTTGAATCTGTAGTGGAGGTTATTTGCAGTGCAGGGCCGGAGTGGGGCCACTTTTCAGCCCGGGAGTTTCAGGCCCAAGGCCCAAGACGTTTTCCATAGTGGTGGAAATTTGATAAATGAAGCAACATTTCAGCTCTTACTATCCTGTAGTTTTTATTAGTACCATGGTTCAACAAATGTGTAAGGGTTGTATAATAATTCACTTCAACTCAGAAGTTAACAAAAAATATTCCACTATACCACAAGTTAACAAAAACAGAAAGAAAGAAAGACAGAAAGAAAGAAAGCCTTTGAAATGTAGCCTATCCCACGCTTCCACAAAGAGGCATATTGAACTAATGTTTAGGCTACATGTTTTTTGCATGGGTAGGCTATATTGTTGTTTGGTGACTTAGCCTACTCCTTTACTACACCCTCTTCTAAGCAAACAAGGCATATAGGTTCATCATGTAGCATAATTGCTCTTTCTTACATTAAATAACTTTAATTTATTCTCTCTACTTGTCCCTGTGGTCATGGCCTCCTCATCACTAATTTCGGGCTCATCATTTTCAGTGGTCGACTGGTTGATCTGCTGCTCAGAGGCTACAATTTTTACCGCATAGGCCTACACAGATCAAACTTCAGTTTTGTTATTAATATTTGCATACTGCAAAGTCTATGAATCGGATACAAAAGTATAATCTGCATTCAACACCATAATACCACAACAACTCATCTGCAAACTTGACAAACTGGGACTCAGTACCTACCTCTGCAACTGGCTACTGGACTTCCTCTGTCAGAGGCCCCAAGTAGTACGTGTTGGCAACAATACCTCAAGCAGCATCACACTGAGCACAGGGGCCCCCCAAGGCTGCGTGCTCAGTCCGCTGCTCTTCACCCTGCTGACGCATGACTGCACTGCAACCTACAGCAACAATCACATAGTGAAATTTGCTGACGACACAACTCTGGTGGGTCTCATCACCAAGGGCAACGAGACTCAATACAGGTTGGAGGTCGACCATCTGACCACGTGGTGCAGGGACAACAACCTCCTGCTGAACGTCCAGCAAGACCAAAGAGATTGTTGTGGACTTCGGAGAGGTCACACCCAACACCTGCCACTGACCATCGACGGTGCTGTGGTGGAGAGAGCGAGCAGCACCAAATTCCTGGGGGTGCACATCAGTGAAGACCTCTCCTGGACCACCAACACTGCATCACTGGCTTAAGAGAGCTCAGCCCGCCTGTACTTCCTCAAGGAAACTCAGGCGAGCAAGTGCTCCACCAGCCATCATGACCACATTCTCTACCGAGGCACCATTGAGAGCATCCTCTCCAGCTGTATCGCTGTGTGGGGGGCGGAAGCTGCACTGAATACAACAGGAAAGCCCTGCAGAGCATAGTGAACACAGCTGGAAGGATTATTGGTGCTTCACTCCCCTCCCTGAAGGACATTTACACCACCCACCTCACCCTTAAGGCGAAAAATGTGAGTGATGCAAGTCACCCCCGCTCACAATCTGTTTGATCTACTGCCCTCTGGGAAGAGGTACAGAAGCCTGCGCCTCCCTTTTCTACCAGACTCACCAACAGCTTCATACACCAAGCTGTAAGGAGGCTGAACTCTCTCCCTCCTCTCCCCCCACCACCCTCAGCTACATAACATCCTGGACATTGGACCCACAATGGCCCTGCACTACTCCACTTGCACACTTGTACACTTTACAACTTGGTGTTGTTGTCCTGAAAACACAACACTTCTGCTGCTCTTACATAACTTGCACCACTATGCCACTTTCTTTCTTACTTAGGTCAAACAGAACTACCCAAGCCTTTTCTTGGCCTGACTTTGCACTAGTATTTTATTGACTGTCTATGCACAATTTCAACCAAATTTTGCTGCTCTTATATATGTGCCCTCTTATTTACTTATTTATTTACTTTTTTGTTTACTTGAATGTTATGTTTGTCTGTGGACTTAAATTGGTAAAATATGTCTTGTCTTCACCGTGGGATAGTGAGAAACGTAATTTCGATCTCTTTGTATGTCTGGAACATGTGAAGAAATTGACAATAAAGCTGACTTTGACTTTGACTTTGAATATTTTAAGTAATTTAATATGTTGCTTGCAAATAGCTTGACAACGCTACAAACGTCCAATATTAGCCCAATAACTGCTAATAATCATTGCCTATAGGCTATCTAATCTCTCTTTACCAGTTGCCACTTTGTCTGTAGGCCTAATCTGGAAGCTTGGCACATTTAACAGCATCTACCTGGCCGTTTCAGTCCCTCCTGGCCTCTTTCTACCATCCATCCTTCCTGACGCTTATGGCTACTGTAGGGCTATCCGTATCAGAGAAAACTTTTTGGAAAAGACAGGCTATATGGACCCAACCAACTCTTTTTGGGAGGTGAGAACTCCCTCACATGGTAGGCTACAACCCATGCAGAGGCAACGGTGCCATGCACAGAATGCGGAATGTAGCCTACTTTAAGAGAAGTTAGACTAACGTGACAAATGTCAATTTTTTTTTCTTCGACCGGCCAAAAAGTGAAGCGGCCCACCGGGAATTCTCCCGATTACCCACCCCGGGCCTGTTGCAGTGTGCATTTAACATTGTTAATGTTAAATTTGTCACCTTTCTGTGTTTATATTGAATATTGTAAATGTGCTCAATCCTGAGGACTGGGGAAGGCTGATGATCCATCACCTAGATAAAACAACAATTGTTGCTGAAATCAAAGAAAAACACAAATGTGAAAAAGGAAACAGTCCCCCAAAAAAAAAAAAAAAGAAAACCCAAAAACTGACACATCTGCCTAGAAGTCTCTTCCCAGTCCTATGTCCTGTCTGTGTCCTTCCTTGAACCTTCATTGTAGAGATTCTGCTGGGTGACTTTTAAAGGGTGTTGGCTACACTGCCGTCTTGTGCTGAGCTGCTCCCCCAACACACACACACACACACAAACACACACACACACTCACGTGTTGCTGTTGTCCCCATGGTAAGAGTGCTGGAGTGACTCACACGGTCTGCCCCACATCCAGGCTGGAGTGGCCATGTCACAACCCATTAGGCCACGCAACACATAGCACATCTCTTCCCCCTCTGTCTGTCTATCTCTCTTTGTTTGTTCCTCTTCCTGTCCAAGTGACCTGACATGACCCTCACCCGTCGTCTGTCTCAAGGTCAGATCTGTTGAAAGAGGCTGAAATGGAGAGGGAGGGGAAGTGGGGGGGTGGGTTGGAGGAATATGAAACGGCTCATTACTCAAGGGGGTCATATCTCTAATTTTTCACCGCCACCTTCGAATGATCTGATTACACAGCGACGCAAGCCTGAGGAGGTCCTGGCCTCTCCTCGATAGGGCTAACACACTCTCGGGTCTAATTGGTCGCTCTCGCTCGGAGGCGAGTCGAGAGGGCGAACTCAAGAAGCAAAACTTGGGAAGTTACTTACCGCCCTCAACCTGTTTCCACGGAGAACCACGCTAGCCTCACTCAGTGTTCTGCTCATTTCTGATGGACATTTAATTGCCGTCAGGCTTCTTCTTGGAGGTGTTCGAAATTGTAAATACAGTTCAACATTAATATTAATTTTGACACATTAATTAGGAGGTTGTCAGCTATTCCAGGCTTCATGAAAATAAAGTACCCTACCATTAGTACAGGGAAATACCAGAGAACCACCAGAAGTAACTTAGCAACTCTTCTCTTTCTTACATTCTTTATTTCTGTTTATTTCATCTGTCTCTCGACACTTGGGATGTTTTTCTTGCCTATTTTGATAATCTATGATTCTGCCAAGAACACTCTGAATTGCTTGTAAAGCCCCCCCACAGATGGGAGTTCTTTTGGGAGGCTATCACCCAGTGAGAAACCATAACAGTAATAGTGTACTGTAGCATCTTTATCCTGAACCCTTCTCAATCCAATCCCCAGCCCACACACAGATACACACACACACACACACACACACACACACACACACACACACACACACACACACACCTGCCCCCACCTCCATACCCTGTTCTGTTCGCTCCTGTTTCCATTCGCCACCTGTCTCCGTGCTGGCACACTCATCCTGCCCATAACTCCCTCCGGGGAGTCATGTTGAGTTTGTACGCCCTCGTCGTGGGAACCAAAAAAAAAAAAACCAGCTCTATCCACCGATCACGCCGCTTGATGGATTACAGCAAAC
The DNA here is from genome assembly GCF_017589495.1 of Alosa alosa. Lineage (NCBI taxonomy): Eukaryota > Metazoa > Chordata > Actinopteri > Clupeiformes > Clupeidae > Alosa > Alosa alosa. Next base: position 24,572,898 of record NC_063195.1, on the reverse strand, counting down.
ACTCCCCAAGGTGCGTGGGACGCTACCGCCACACACACACATGCGTTTACGGCATGTAACCTGATGAACTGAGCTATCTGTGGAGAGAGAGAGAGAGAGAGAGAGAGAGAGAGAGAAGGAGAAAGACAGAGAGCAGAGGAGGCGGAGGAATGAGGAATGTACTTAGTTTTTAATTGTGTCTGACAGATAGCCCAGCGGTGGTTGACCAATGCTATCAGTAACACAACATGCTGCTTTTTTTTAAATGTGTCACTTCATTTCATTTCTTTTCCTCCATGGTTTTGCCCCCCTTCCACAGCCCCCAACCCATCACCGAGAATATCATGACAGGTGACACATAGAGGAATGAGAAAAAATGAAACATCGAGAGAGGAGGGAAGGAGGGAGAGAATGTGAGCGAGAAGACCGCGTAATTAAGACAAGATGGGTGTCTCCCGTCGTTCAGCGGCCTTGTCTCTTTCGTGTCCTTTCTTCTCACAAGGGATACCTTTTCCTGACACTTGCGCATCGGTCCCCAAGGCATGGGATATCTCCTCACCTTTAGGAAGATAATGTCACCGGAGAAAAAAAAAAAAAAAAAACATCTGTGCTGTGATTTGAAAATGGGGACAAAATTGAAAGCCACGCGGGTAATACTTGTCTTCATGCCACTGTCCTGTGGAATGTTCCAGTAATCGCAAGTGATGTGTCAACATTCGGAGAAGTTCACAAAGCCGATAAGGTGCAGAGGTTGACAACAATTTCTGTGGTGAAGGGGGAAGGATAGGCAACACTGAGGAGGGTGATGGAAAATAACATTACGCTGTTAGCCACCTGTCAAGCTTAACAAAAAAAAAATTGTGTCATCTTATTTGAAAATGACAAGATGAGCATTGCCTTCCTCAGGGGTCTGTGCCATGATCTTGTGTGTGTGTGTGTGTGTGTGCGCGTGCGTGTGCAGTCACGTCTCAGTTAGAGTATCATGGTGTATTAACCTCACAGCGTTCTGCACTCACACCCTTCCCCCTTCCTCTCTTCGTGGGCTCCTTATTTGTATGGTAATTCGTCGGAAGTCTCTCCGGACACATGCTCTAGACCAATCGTTATCTCCCATCCCCCTTTTGCCACCACCGCCGACTACCAATCCTCCTGGGGAACCAGTACTCCACTGAAAGAGGGGGCGGGAAAGTGGTTAAAAATATGCTTTGCCAATCTTGAGTATATCTCTCTCTCTGTCTCTCTCTCTCTCTTTTTTTATTTCTCTATTTCTCTGTTTTTCTTTCGTCTTTTTTTGTCTCCATATTGTGGTGTCATGCTGTGATTGCACCGCCGGTTCTGCTCCTGCCGTCAGCCAGCATTTGATTTGTCTCCCTCGCTCCGAGGGGTTGTTCCGTGAAAACAGGTGGAGCAGGGAAGTGTCACGCGATGAAGGAGACATACTTCCATATGTGAAAAACTTTATGACCATATCTGGACATAAAAAAAAGAAGTTTGTTGTGGTGCTACTGAAAAAGTGTCCAGCCTATATGCTGATGACGTCATCTTAGAGCGAATTTGTGTGACACCGTATATAGTACAAGGCAGTAAAATAGAACCTGATAGAATAGAATGGCCTGGTAGCATTAGGCTACCGGTGCATGTTTTCGTTTTCTAAGAGATGCTTTATGGTAGTTTGCCTCTTTTTGCTTGCTGTCTGTAAGGGTCTTTGAATTCCCACAGGGAAGCGTCATGAGCACGGAGATAACACAACGTGAACAAACTGAGGGGGTTTCATTGAATTTAGATAATTATTAGCATCTAGCTAATAGACAACATGGTCTATCCTGAATATGATAGCCTAGCCAATGACCTAACTGTCCTAACTCAATTCTTACTTAGGCCTATTTCATGTTCACACATGTTGGTCAGGTGATGGAAAGGAAGCCTTTCCCTTTTCATATCCCATAATACTCTCATATTTAGCCAGCATACAGAGACAAAGCACTGGAGCGTTGCCATTAGGTCATAGAATAGTCCTGTAAGACCTAAGCGAAGTGAAGTCAGTGGTTTGCCTCTCCGTTGTTATGGCAACGGCCGTCTCTTTCTCTCCCTTCCGTGACTGGTGAAAGGGGGGTGTAAGGGGCTAACGACAGGTTATAATGGAGACGGAATGTCATCAATATGGCTGTGCGAGAGATCAAACTCACAGATGAAACTTATCAGGCCCGAGGTCGACGATGTAATGAGACAAATGGGCCGTGAGCTGATGGCGGCCGGTGAGGATCCTGACCCGGTGAGAAATACGTTTCTATTTTTAACCCACAGGAGCCAGGACTCAAGAGCACCACAGAACAGGTAGCAGAGTAACGCAGCATTGTGAATGGACTCTACAGAGTACAGATAATTCATGTTGACCTGGGCCTTTTGAACTCACTTTTGAGCCCATTTTTAGTCCTTTTACAGTCTTAATATGTAGGGTATGTGTTGAATGATCTTTTAATAAACATAACCTGACCCACCCCGGATCCTAACCGTAGCCCGGACTGTAATAACAAAGAAATACTTATGATTTTAAGGTTACATTATCATTTCCACAACAGGCTTGCAGACATACAAGAAAAAAAATGTCAATTTTGAGGCAATGCAACCTGTTTCAATGACTTAATATATGTTTGTTAATTTTTTTGGAAAAATATATTGATGCCTTGAAGTTACTATCCTGGACATTTGTAATTAAGGTGTTTTGAGTATTGATGTTTCTCTAACCTTATCTGCAGAGTGAGAGCAAATAGTATTGATGGCGAGAATGAATTACTGTTGAGCTGGACGCTCGTTCACAGTGGTTCAGATGTAACAGAAGCAGTATGCAGCACTCTCTTTGGGACACAGCTGTGTTTCCCAAAGCCCCGATCCTCTCGGTCCATATTTTAAAGATCGGTTTTAATTAAAATTCAAACAGATAAGTACTCCCATTCTGGTTTAATGAGCACTCACTACATGTCCATTGATTTTAATTAGGGTTCCTTCGGGCAGCACATAACTCTACCCTCTTCTCTGTCAGAGGGGGAGAGAGAGAGAGAGAGAGAGAGAGAGAGGATGGCAGAAGAGGAGGAAAGATAGGACAAGTAGAGGGGAGAGAAGGAAAGAGGGAGCGAGAGTGAGAGATCAACAGAAGAAAGTTGAAAAAGAATAACTTTAGTGTTGGAAAAAGAGGGAAATAGAGAATCAGAAAGAGAGAGAGAGTGAGACTGACTGTGCCATTGCTCGCAAATAATTCTACCAATGACTCCAAGAGTTGTCAGGCACGAAGGCCAGAAGCTTTTGAGGCCACGGCGATTGAGCAGACAGTTTTGGTCGCTCCCTGAGCTGACCTCACACGTTTAACTGCTCAGATTCTACCTCTGATCAATGTCCCTCTGACGTCCACCCATGGCGCCTACTGTAAGTGGTGGAGGAAGGGAGTAACAGGGTTGAAGGCAAAGCGCTTCGAGAGGGGATGTCTCAGATGCTCACACAGTGGAGCGCTGAATGCTAATGACCGCTGATATCTAGAGCTCTTCTAAAGGCTCACTAATTACTTCTCATTTCACACACACACACACACACACACTCACTCTCTAACACCTCCAGCATTACAGGGTACATAACTATGTGCCACTTCACATTGCTATTGTAACAAACCTATACACACCTATATGGCGGTTTCTCTCTCTCCACCGATTCTCTCTCTTGTGACTACTCCTGTATAGCCCTGTGCTGCAGTGTAATTTCCGAGCTACAACCACATCCTCCCGTTCTATTGTCAGGAGACACAAGGTGGCCTTGTGGGCGCACGACAGAAACGTTGGTCCTCTCCTTCATGCTCGGAAGCCTCTGAATGACTCAGACAACCCCTTTCAGCGACGCACAATTCAATCCCTGATCTTGTTCTTGTGTCCAATACAGACTCTCGAGTCTCAAGTGCTTCTCTTTGACTGAATTTTACCTCTTCCAAAAGGAGAATATTAGGTTGTCACCGCCCCTTGGGATAGAACTTTAAATGTTTTTTTCCGTTCCCTGTCACAGTGAGTCAAACAAAATAAGATTCACTTCAACAATTTTTGCCTTAAAAGGACTGTTGCAGTTGTGGAAATCGGTGTATGGAGTCTTATAGTCGATTGCTTTTAAAAGTGCACTCGCTGTACTTACTGCAAATCCCACTGAGTTACATGACCGCAAGCTGCCTTTCTGCGCCAATGTTGGTCGAGCCATCACATGTGACAAATAAAAAAAAGGGGTTGTGGGGGCGTTCTGACTTTCTAATAAATGTGCCCGTATGAGGTGACGGAGTAATTGCCTCTACGGAGGCCGTCACATTGCTGAAAGCCCTGAAAGCTTAATCTTTTCGGGGATAATGATCGGCCGTCGGGCCGAGCGACGACGTCGGGATTTCATCTGTGGTGGTGTGTAGTTTTTGCCTGCGTCGTGTGTCAAGTCTCAGAACGCAAGCGAGGCACCTTGTGTGTCACAGGGCACATTAAACTGCGCAATCTATACCCTCCTCCCTCCACACACACACACACTCTTTCACCACCTGCCCAGGATCGTGATGCGCATTTTACATTTATTTTGCGAAACACACCAAAGTTCTTCTCTTTTGATTTTGTTTACTACATCTGATTTATTACTCTCCCCTTATTGACACATTAGAAACTTTTAGAGTTTGCAAACATGATCCAAGCCTATTCATTTGGTTTACTACTCTCTAACACTGTTTTAGATATAGCGTGGATAGCCAGTAGAGCATCTGTGTATGGCCAGAACCCTGTATCACTCCAACAATTTCAAATGCTGTACTATGACAATTGCTGCATTCAATTGCTTTATTCCATTCTCTCGGTGATGAGTGATACCGTTGGTCAGGTAAATGTCTATGGATAGAACAGGACATATCTCTGACCGACTGCGAGTTCAATCTAAACACTCTGGATGTTTTGCAAGGCTCATTTGACCGCTATGTCTTTCCATCTCTACTCGTGCTTATGATTCACACCTCCACCCCCTCCCTCACACATCTTCATGCACACACACACCTTCACCCCCCTCCTATACACACATACACACACACACACACACACACACCCACCCTCCTACACACACACACACACCTCCACCCCCCTCCCACACACACACACCTCCACCCTCCTCCTACACACACACACACACACACACTTACCTTCACCCCCCTCCTACACACACACACACACACCTCCACCCCCCTCCCACACACACGCACAAATCCACCCCTTCGTTGGGACTCAGCACCCCCTTAGCACACTGCCGCTCTTTATTCGTGTGTTTAATTTAGTCTTCCTGATACCGGGGGCTGCATGCTATTGACCCCGCTGTGATAGACACCAACCGTCTGAAGATAACACAATTAAACGCGCAGAGCGCTGCGAGGAGAGGTGGAATGTTTCTCCCAAAAAGTCATTAGTGGCGTAATTAACATGGGTGCGCTAAATCAAGGCTCAAAATTGAGTTTGTCACTTTGAATGGGCCTTTGTGGGACACGGCGCATTTAGTTATGCTAATAATATGTTATTTTGTTTTATTTTTGTGCCAAGGTTGGTTAATTAAAGTGCAATCATGATAATATGAGTCAAGCGTAATTGACATTCTGCCATTAATTGAGGGTCAATTGGGGTTTCACAGAGAGCTGCCAGCAGACAATGGAGAAAAAAGGGAGGGATGAAGAAGGAGGAGGAGAGAGAGAGAGTGAGAGAGAGAGAGAGAGAGAGAGAGAGAGAGAGAGAGAGAATAACTTTCTAGATTCAGCAGCAAAAAGTGTTCAGCGAGTTGTTAACGGTGTTAACAGCAGCTCTCATGATGGCACTTCACTGATTGAGTGGTATAGTGGGGGTGAGGCTGAAAATCAAAGGACCAAATAAAAAAAAACAGCTGTCAATGCCCCCACCTTCACTGCAAATGACACAAATCAGACTGGGATTATCCTCCATCATAGTTATTTGGTAAACATTTTCATTTCAAGCTGGACTAAAAAGGACATGGTGCAGGTACTGTTCCTGAATCTTCTCAGAATCATGATGTGCAAAATGATCCTTTTCTGTACACAAGTCGGACACTCCAAATGCACTCAGGATGTGCCCTCACCTGCAGTTCTCCTGCTGCTGTAACTGGGTTGGTAATGGTGCTGGTGGATGGTTTCCCTGGTGGTCATATGAAAGTATACCACACTTTCACTTGGGTGCATCCACCTCCATTCTCTCTCTCTCTCTCTCTTTCTGTCACACACACACTGACATTGTGGCACTGACACACACTGCACACCCCCTGTACTCTCAGTTATACCTCCTTTACCAGCATGGGCAAAAATCCAATTTTCCTCTATCCCACCTCTCTCTCTCTTTCTTTCTCTCCTCTTTCTCTCTCTCTCTTCCTTACTCTTTTCTTCTTCTTCAGCCTCTTCTGTGGTAGAGCAATGTTGCTAGGCTGCTGCCATCTGTTCTCAATCTTGTGAGTAGCTGAGAAAAATCTGGGGTGAATGTGAGTATTTGTGTGTGTGTGTGTGTGTGTGTGTGTGTTAGTGTTAATTTCGTCAGACGAGACGAGAGGAAATATGTCCGTCAACGACCTTTTTTTTTCATGACTAAGACGAGACGGCAGTAATGTCCTGAAACACTGACTAAGACTATCTTAAGATGCATTATTGTTGACGAAAAAAGACGAGACTAAAATGTTTTGCATGAAATAAAAACTAAGATAAAATCTCTCTTCATTTTCGTCTACAAAATGAGAAGAACATAGAACTAAGAACATATAGCCGGCATTTATTTACATCAGTTATCAAACAGAAATAGAAAATAAAATGACCACAGAGCTCTGTTTAACCCCAAAATAATACATCCAAAGTGCATCTACCGGGTAGTATGTTTTTTTTTTTAAAGTAGGTCGAAATCTCACGCTTATCTGATTGATGAATTGAAATGGCGAGTAGTAGCCGTTCGTAATAGAGCTGCACAGTCCCGCCCACAGCCAAAATGCGGTTAGGTGCCGGATGTAAGATTCCCATTCATTTGTCCCATTGGCGTTTGGAAAAATCCATTATCTAAAGAGTTTTACAGCATGTCTTAGGCTAACCAGCTACGGCATAACTCATAAGCATACAACATATCATTTCGAGTGAAAAACGAGGAGAAAATCCAAAAAAGTCAAAGGTACAAGACTGTGTACATATTTTCATTTCGGCGAAGGAACTACTCATCCCATAAACCACCGCTACCTCACTGAATAATATAGGCAAAATCGGCGCGATTTATTTTGCCATTTCCAACCGGCGACAGCACGCTAACCCTTTCCTCCAAACAGTGATTTTTATATAGTGAATGTGCAGTTAATAGCAGTTATTTCATAAGTAATCGTGTAAATAATAGTGTTTTGATATTTAATTTTATATTTATCATCGTGTATTTTATATCGTGTGTGAATGAACGCGGTTAACGTTAACGGCAGTGCTTCATAACGTTACCTGACTCATCCTATGCTGTCATCACTGCTCAGTCGGGCTGATGCATGGACTGGAGCATGGTCTGCTCTTGGACCACCATATTCAGTTTATTAATTTGCCGTGAATTATTACACAAAATGTTCATTAAATGCATGAAGTATTCCTAGGTTAATGATTGATATGAATCATACAGTATGAAGGCTATAGTAGCCTAGCTAATGTTAACTAGCACTGCTAGCAGCATTAGTACCAACCTCCCTGCTTAACTCACCACAACTTTGTAGGTCCTGGCCCTTACAAAACCCACAAACTGACTCTCGGACACAGAACAGTCAATAATGTGACCCGATTTAAAGTGCCTTTTTACCCCTTTGGACACTCACTAAAACATAATATATTTCATACCTGTGTTGCAGCATGTAGGCTAATGTTAGCTGCATTATGTAATGACATACAATGTCGGAAATGCTAAAGGTTAGCCTGTTGGCTACCTGGAAAGTTTGAGTGTTTAAACTAACATTTACAGTGGTGTATTTGATAGTGTATTGGCCCTGACTAAGTTCGTGTGATGTATAAACCCCAATCCTTGTTGATACAAGTACCAATATTCGCCAAGAAAGTTTTTAATCACATTAAGATTTTTTAGCCATAGGCAGTAAAGACTCCCGCCATCTTTGTCAATATTTTCGCTGAAAAAGTTTCAAACTATGACCATAACGGCCTCTCCACCAATCAGAGGCATCACTGTGGGATTGTGGGATTGTTCAGGATTGTGGGTAATGAAGTACTTATCCAAGAGATCGCGAATAAAAGGCATTTATCTCAAAACAAGGTTAGTGCCCCATGAACTCTTGGTGTCTATAGGAGCATATACAATCGCTTAGTACAGCCGTAGCTGGTTTTAAGTCTACCACGTGCAGTTAAGTTTTTATGGCTTATACCGCAATTGTCAATGGAGAAATTGCATTGAATTTTTACATCCGGCATCGGCTGTGGGCGGGACTGTGCAGCTCTATGCAAGATGATCCTTCCCCGCCCTCCGCTCTGCTGCCTCCAGTCCAATGGCGAAGTTTCCAAAGGAAATCTTTTTCTCAAATCATGCATCCAAGAAAAAACAACCTGCATAGCAGGGCAACATTCAATTGCTCTCTTTATACTCTCTACCAGATCTAGAAATAAAAAACTCATTCATGAACCGTAGTAGCTATTCTCATTTTTTTGAACATTTGCATTCACTACATACAGGAAACTAGCATACCACGCAGTTACACGTTACACTTTCACATAGCATGGTACTTCAAATCATTCAAACTAATGTTCAATCTCCGATTGGTTTTTAGCTTACACACATCTCATCAATACATTTTCACTCAATATATTGAACAACTGAGTTATCAGCAAAAATACATACAAGGGATAACTTTACATGCTTAAACTCATTAAACACGCTGTCTGCTAATAACACATGAGAAACACATGTAAAACTCACCGGAGAAAAGGAATAAAAGAAAGTAAATTCCTTTCAGTAACTTAGAATATTTTCCTCTGTTGTCTCTTACTTAGACGTAAGCTTGATGGGAAAACTCGTAACTATCTCTTAAATGCGATTATTAATTTATTTTTTTAACCAGTGTGGAATCTCTAATTCAGCTTCAGCTTACTAGCGTTCTGCTGTTCACGTTGTCTGGGTCTTCTTCTCTAACAAAGTATAGCAGTTTCCCCTCTATGCAGATCCACCACTGCCACCTACTGGACAAATATGATGTGCAGGGAAAACTTAACCAAAAGAAATCAAGAAGTTGGATGTAGTACTAAAAATAACCTAATCCTGTATGAATGCTATTTTTTTGAGTGGGTTACAGTAGCAAGTAAGCTAATATGGAAAGTTCGCTAGCAAGTTAGCTATGGCTAAGATGGAGAGTCTGTTTGGGGAAGGTGTTGTGTTTGGGCGCATATCGCCATCTAGCGAGGCGGAGTAAAACATTAATACTTTGGTCTACCACAGTGTTTCTCAAACTTTTTCAGTTTCAGGACCACTTAACTAACCCTAGCTAATAAAAAAAGATTAGACCTACTTCAACAGTAGCCTATAATTAGTCTACACTATAGGCCTACTCACTGAACCACCTTGCTTATTGTCTTTGCACTTTTCTTATTGTGTGGATTCATACTGTATGATTTAAACTGGCATATCTTACATAGACAGTGTTGCAGAACTGTTTTTACATACAAGTTGGTTCAATATTGCAAACAACTCATCTATATTATATTTTACCACGTCTCCTCGCGGACCACTTGGGATAGCTTGCGGACCACCAGTGATTCCCGGACCACACTTTGAGAAACACTGGTCTACGAATATAACAGTGGTCCAGTCAAATCTTTTACTGTCAATGGTTAAAACCAAGCCGAGCTATAACTGTAGCTCGACTTACCTGTGCATGTAAACATACTGACTGACAAAAAATCAGAATGAGTAATTATAACAGACGAGTAGCCCTGTGGACACACAATATTGTTGGAAAATTGAGATGTGTGAAACATTATTGGACTCAAATGGTAATCAGAAATAATTTGTTATAAAAAAAAAGACTAAAATGTGTTGACTAAAACTGACTAAGACTAAGATACCTTTAGTTTTCTTTTGACTAAAACTAGACTAAAATGACGAGACTTTTAGTCGACTAGAACTTGACTAACAAAAATGATATTTGAATGACTAAATATGACAAAGACTAAAAAGGACATTTCATCACAAGACTAAAACTAAGACTAAATTAAAAATAGGTGACAAAATTAACACTAGTGTGTGAGTGTGTGTGTGTGTCTGTACAGTGTACGGTTTCATGTGTAGGAGTCCCTCTTTGAGAAGAGAAGCTACGATGTGACTTTAATACATGCATCAGTCTGCCATAGGACACAGGGTTGTGCACAATTTGAATTGCAATTCTGCTTCCTGTTTTGCTACCTCAATTGAAATGCAAGTGAAATTTAAGAACTGAATTGGAATTTAAGAGCCAGTTTCAATTCAGTTCTGGAATTTTGCGCAAGCCTGATAGGACAATAGCTGTATGTTTGCCAGTGTATCCGTTATGGCGTGGGGCTTCCATTAAAGAACTCCCTTTGGCTCACTTCCAACCAATGAACCCCACACACAGGTATGCACACACACATGCACACACAACACACACACACACACACACACACACACACACATGCATGGACCGTATATCCCGTGGGAACCCCTTCACCTCCCCCCTTGGCGGTCTGGATCAAGCGAATCGAGTTCAAGCGAATGCAGCTTGAAGGTCGTGCTGATGGCTCCAGATCTCGCCGGCCTCGCCTCGGAGAGCCCGTCTGCCTGCCCACCCGCCGCGAGGGCCGAGGAGGAGGAGGACCAAAGGGTGGCCTCGATGCACAACGTGAAAATAGAACAAATAAAAAAGAAAGACATGAAAAAAGAAGACTTGGCCTCATTGCCACTTAAAGGAATGAAAGAGAGTAAAAACTAAAAAACATTGCAGATCAGGTCATGGGGATTTTTAATCTATCCCGCCAGAGAAGGTGAAATGAACTTAAAAGAAAGAAAGAAAGAAAGTAAGAAAGAAAGAAAGAATAAAAGAATAAAAGAAAGGGAAAATAAATTGTTCAGTTTTTTCTTCAGTGAAGCCTGCTGTTCTTTTCTCTTGAGTGGCAGAATTTATTCAGGGCCGTCCACACGGAGATGCTTTTTAGGTTAAACGCAGAGGTTTTGCTTCGTCTTGGCCGAGCGTCCAAACGAATCCTGTAAACGCACTGCCCGAAACCGCACTTTCTTGAAACCTGGTCCCAGAGTGGAAAAATCTGAAACCGTAGCCCGTTTGAATTCGTTTAGACAGCGAAACCGCACATCCTGCTTGCGTATTGATGATGTCATCGCCACACCTCAGCTGCCCTGGACTTGCACTTATAGTATTGCCTAACAATACTAGTTTTCATACATAACATTACCTACGATTACACTCCGTAAGATAAATATCACAACTGGTGCTGCGCAGCGCCGATAGCTTATGACTTGGTGGACTGAACACTGTTTTTCCTGGTGTTTTTTTTATGCATTCTAGCTACTGTCAGTGACGCGAGAGAACTTAATATTTTACATGTCTTACAACATATATACATGCATTCACAGTTGAGTGAAATCAGATATAAGCATACAAAGGCGCTTTAGAACTCACGTTAAGCCGATGGTAGCACACTGAATGCAAATGCGATTTGATGCAGGCAAAAGTATTGACTGTTACTAACGAAGGT
>NC_063195.1:24548640-24553640 GCF_017589495.1 Alosa alosa | reverse complement strand
ATCTGTCTAACCGGACGCAGTTGCTGACCCTATGACACGTCTCAGTCAGAGTTAATGACTGACGTGTTTAACTGTGGAGGGTGAGATTGCATGGCAGCTGGAAATCACCGCTCCAAATTGGAATGTACCTTAAGGAGCTGGCGAGAACATGGAGCATTAATATGCACACACACACACACACACACACACACACACCTTCCATATAGCAGGGATAGCCATATCTCATATCTCAGTATTAAATAAAAAAAACAAAAAAAAAACAGAATGTAGCCAATCCCGAGATAGGGATGAGACTTTCACAACAATCTATCTCGTCTTTGTCTCATCTTTATTTCACCCTGAGCTCCAGCTTATTATTCAACATGCCCACTTGCTAATGAAGTTTGTAGGTATTAATGCTGTTTGAGATGTTCTGTGACCTTTCTATGCGGGGGATAAATGAGTAGCGCTGTAGCTGCTATTGACTGGCTGATAAGCTGATAGGGCTCAGCGGGAACACATTAAAAAGAGCCGGAGCACCGGGCTTGAAAGCTCAATAATGTGCCGGAGCAGAGGAGAGAGGGAGAAGACTCCCCCACTCCAAAAGCGGAATGGAATGAGAGAGCAGGAATAGAGCAAGAGAGGGATGGAGGGAAGAGGGGGGTGGAGGAGAGAGGGGGGTGGACTGAAGAGGGGTGGAGGGAAAGAGAAGGGTGGAGGGGAGAGGCCACACTCTGGATCTGACTCCTGCTGATGTCTGATCTCTCTCAACTCAATCCAAATGCAATTCAACAGCAGTTTTAATGGCAAAAGGATAACATGGTGTATACACAAGGATACACAAGGTGTATTTCAACATCATCTCACTCTCTCTCTCTCTCTCTCTCTCTCTCTCTCTCTCTCTCTGCCTTCTCCTCCTCGCTTGCTCTGTCTTTTGCAATGTAACGTCTAGGTTCCCATTCGGGGAGGAACTGTGGCATCCATTTAAATGTCACCTTAGTGGATGAACTCTACACAAACTTCTGATTTTTCATTCATCTTAAAAATCATTTTTGACAGTTCTCGGTGTGTCTGGGCAGTGTCTGGACATCAGACCTGCAGTTGGAGACCAGTAGAGAGAGTGCCCAGACATGGCACTTCACATGCCCCATGGACTCCGCTTCAGGTTTCATGGCACTTCTCTCCACCTCGCTTGTGGTCTTTTGGTTATACCGATTTGGCGTCTGTTGGTTCAAGTGCTCCGTTCCTTTTCGGTGTGGTGTGTGTGAACTGTGTTGAAACCGCAGGATCAGCATGGCCTCAGGGTCCAGCATGATCTCTCTCTCTCTCCCTCTCTCTCTCTTTCTCTCTCTCACTCTCTCTCCCTTTCTCTCCTCTCTCTCTCTCTCTCTCTCTCTTCCCCCATTACGATGGTTGAGCCGTTTTCCTCGGATACGTGAACCTCCCAGAAGAGAGAAAGCGCTTACCTGTGTCCTCCTGAGGACCGCCTGGAAGGTTCTGTATTGGCCGGAAGTGTCAGCAAATCCATCTCTCTCTCTCTATCTCTGTTTCTCTCTCTCTCCTCTCTCTCTTTCTCTCCTCTCTCTTTCTGTCTTTCTCTCTCTTTTCTTCACTCTCTCTCTCTCTCTTTCTTTCTTTTTCTCTCTCTTGTTAGCTCAGACATCCTGTTTACCCATGCCTTGGCATTAGCTCTGCCAAGTGTTTTTTTTTTTTTTTAAATAGTCGCTTTTATAAAATTCTCTCTAATCACTCTTAGTCTGGGTAGCCAATATTGATAAACCCAGCTTAAGATGCGCGGCTGCTATTTACTTTAGATGAATTGGAGAACGACCCGTGAATAATTCAGTTGTTGTGTTTGTGTTTAATCTTCCCCCAGTAAACACTTTTCACAAGAGAAATAATGGAGAATGAAAGTGAAGGATTCTTGAAATTAACTCTCGCTCAGTAAGCGGAGAACAAGAGAGAGGGAGAGAAAGAGAGAAAGAGAGAGAGTAACTCTCAAGCCCCCCCCCCCCATCCTCACGCACCCATAAATCAGCCATTTTATTATGGAGGAGGTCATTTGCTTTGCGTTCTTTCTTTCTTTTTTGGTGCTAAATTTAAATCTTTTTAATTACACTCCGCGGGCTTCCCCTCATCTCCTCCGGCTCCGGCTAATTTGGTTTGTGTCATGATTGTGAACGGCGAAATTCATCAGGAGCCTTTCCCCCCATTCTCTCTCTCTATGACACGCTGCTCTGGCAGGCCCAATATGGCAGAGCTCCATGTATGAAGCAGGAAAAAAACAACAAACAAACAAACAAACAAACAAAAGCAGAACAATAGGGACACGACGAGGAAGTCACTAATCTTTTTTTTTTTGGACGTAATGAAGTTAAAATCTCACAAGCTCACAAGATTGTGCCCCTGATAACAAAAAAAAGCCACGGTGCTCATCATATTTCATACAGCACATATTATGTGTTTATACTGTATGTGTGTGCTTATCTTTGTTTATTTTTGGATTGCTTTTGTTTATTTTGTTTATGTTTGGATTCAGCATCTGGATTGTTTCATCATCAGTATCATATGTTGGTATGTGTGCTGTTTGGTTACATTCCTACATATGCCAGTGTTGTTGTATGTTGTGTGTATGTACAGTATGTTGTTGTTGTTGTTGCTGTTTACCCCCCTCTAGGTGAGTGTTTTTGTCGCTCTGGTATTTGGGAACATCACAGGCGTGTGCTGGCAAGTCCCTTTTGTGAAGCGCATCCGAGAGCGACACTCTCGTCCCCAGGGAGACGGTGCATCAGTGGACGGGAGTTTGATGCCCCCGGTGGCAGCTAGTGACCACGGAGACAGACGTGTCCTAGTTAGGATGGTCATGTGGCTCAGTCCCACTGACCAAAGCTCAGTTATAAGGAAGGGAAAGGAGCAGGGGTGATTCAGTTTGTTTTTTTTTTATAAAAGAAAACATTTTAAGTGATATCTGACAGGACAGAGCAGTGAAGAGATGACAAGAAGTGAGTGGAAGAGAGATAGGAAGTGGATTTTAGCAGAAAACCCCCAGGCTCTCCAGCTGATTTGATCCTTTATTCACACTGAATTAGCTTTTCGGTTGGGCATTACTTGTTGCCAGGCAAAAAATCGTGTTTTGCATGTTTGGTGGTGTTGGTATATTGGTGTACTTTTAGTTTACTAATTAATGAGATGACTGAATTGGAGGAAGGGTGAAACGTGTGTGTGTGTGTGTGTGTGAGTGCGCGGGCGTGTGTGTATGTTTAGCAGTGTTGGTAACGTTACTTTAAAAAAGTAATTAGTTATAGTTACTCACTACCTGTTCCAAAAAGTAACTGAGTTAGTAACTGAATTACTCTATGATAATAGTAACTTGTTACCAGGGAAAGTAACTATTTGCGTTACTGTTAAAAGAAAAAGTAAAAAAATTTGGATTTTTTGAGCAGTTTTGAGCAGCCAGTTGAAATGAGTAGAACAGACAGGTGTTTGTAGGCTACATAACTTTCAATATTTATTAGATATATAGATAGATAGATAGATAGATAGATAGATAGATAGATAGATAGATAGATACTTTATTGATCCCCAAGGGGAAATTCAAGATATTGCACATCGACAGACCTACGGTTGACTTCAGCCTGTGTCATAGGTTTTTGTTGTGAGGCAGAAAGATCTAGCTTTTGCTGGAGGACTTTGCTCCGAGTCCTTCTTTGCTAGTGGATGCCGAGCTATCATCTGTGGTGGAGGTATTGGTGTTTTGGCCACTAGCTTTAGATGCGTGTGTGAGATGCTTCATTAAATTAGAGTTGCCCACAAACGGATGCCGACAAAGTCTTACGCTCCTGGACATAATGTACAAATTACATGCAATCTTGCCTTTGACCACAATGAATTTGAAGTAGTGCATATATCTTCACCTTGAAAATGCCAGCTTTTCATCGGATTGCTCCTGACCTCTGTTGTTTCGGCCGAGCCCCTCTATTTTGGCTATTGCGCGTGTGTGTGTGTTAGTCGTGTGCTGGCAAGTGTAAAAACACTGGCACTGATTGGCTATCATGAAACATGACTCTGCCTTAGCCAATCATAATCGCTACGCCGTTATTAACCCACCTCCTCACTAGCTGTGAGCCAGGGGTTAGCGTTAGGATTACACAGTTTATTCAATCAATGCATAGTAACGCGACAGCATTTAACGTCCAGTAACGCGGACGGCATTGTAACGACGGGAAAAGTAATTAATTAGATTACGTTGCACTGAAAAATAATATCGTTACCCTACCTAACTGCTCTTTTTAAACGGCGTTATTCCAAACACTGATGTTTAGATGTCTAGATAAGACGAAAGTGAGAGAGAGAGAGAGAGAGAGAGAGAGAGAGGGAGAGAGAGAGAGAGAGAGAGAGAGAGAGAGAGAGAGAGAGAGAGAGAGAGAACTGGGTTTCAGGCACTTATCTGATTGCTTGGTATCTCTTTGAAAAAAAAATATGTAGAAAAAAAAGGATGAAAAATCCATTTCAAATGAAAAGATTAAACACGTAGCCTTTCCACCATCCTCAACAAACACTCTGGGAGAGGAGTGAAAAAAAAAGAAAAAAAAAACAACTTCTCTTCTTTTCTTTAGTCTCTCCCTTTCCACTCGCCAGGGTTATGAGTTCTACTCCATTGACTGTGAAGTCGTCTATTGAAGGACTAAGAGACAGAGTGAGAGAGAGAGAGAGAGAGAAAAGATAGAAAGAGAGAGAAAGTGAGATGTAGAAAGAAAGAGAGAGGAAAGGAAAGAAAAATAGATAACTGAAGTGAGAGGAGGGAGATGGCTTCGGCTCACAGGGGGAAAAAAGCACCTTTGTTTGTTTGTCTGTTGGTTTATTTATTTATTTATTTACTTTCAAATGAAGCCTCTGTGCGTTGGAGTGGCTGGGAACCAACAACATTGTCGCTTTCAAAATGCCACTGCGAGAATTATGAGAGAGTGTGTAGTTGTGTTAGCCTCAGCCTCTGTGTGTGTGTGTGTGTGTATGGTGCATCA
>NC_063195.1:24523640-24543640 GCF_017589495.1 Alosa alosa | reverse complement strand
ACTGTGCTCTCTCCAGTCCTGTTCACCCTGTACACATCTGACTTCTGCTACAATACTGAGTCATGCCACATGCAGAAGTTTTCGGACGATACTGCAATTGACCTGTCGCTAAGCGCCACCCTTAGAACGCTGATGAGCCAATGACAGTCCAGCCTCAACGGGACTCGGACATCAGCTCGGACAACTCCATAGGAAACAATGGGGCAGGCATAAAATGACAAATTAATGGTTATTTATGGAGTTTATTAACTCAAAAAACTCCGACGGATAACCATGGTCAAACGTTTTGCATTGGGGACGTGTAATACTGATAGCCGGTACCCCGAGAGGCTAGAAAACGGGGTATATTTTCATCAAAAGTAGCCTACAGGACTTCTCTCGCGTTTGCAACAGCTCGACGTAATGTAGGCAACTAAGCCAACAACGTGGGCACAGGTTCCCTGTTAAATCCCAATATGAAAATGCTCATTAACCAACTACTATATTCTTACTACATCAAATATTAACGTAACCTAACATATCTTAGCATCAATCTTCCACTAGCTAGCTAGCTAGCATTAACGTCAGTGGGATTTGCACGGCTACTCACCACAACTGCTTGTCACCTTGTATGTATTCTAAAGTTTTGAATACACCCCTCCATAGCATAATTAAGTCCCTTTTGATAGCTTCTGGAGGAAAGTAAATCCATTTATCGACCAAAACGTCCTCAAAGCCTGCTTTCATATACTGTCAGCTGTCATTGTCCACAATGTATTTCTAATCAAGTCTGGTTTGTTTGTCTGAGTTTTCACACGGTAGCAATGGGGGGCGGGGCTTAGCGACAGGTCAATTGTGGGGTGTATCAGGGACGAGCAAGAGGAGGCGTACAGGAGCCTGGTGGAGGACTTTGTGCAGTGGTGCAAACTCAATCATCTTCAACTCAACACTTCAAAGACCAAGGAGATGGTGGTGGATTTCCACAGGTCTAAGCCCGCTCTGCTACCAGTCACCATTGATGGGGTCAATGTGGAGGTGGTGAACACCTACAAGGATCTGGGTTTACACCTGGACAATAAACTGGACTGGTCAGCCAATACTGAAGCACTCTACAAGAAAGGGCAGCGCAGGCTGTACCTGCTGAGGAGGCTGCGGTCCTTCAATGTCTGCAGCAAGCTCCTCAGGATGTTTTACCAGTCTGTTGTTGCCAGCGTCCTCTTCTATGCTGTGGTATGCTGGGGAGGAAGCACAAAGAAGAAGAATGCTGGGCGACTAGACAGGCTGGTAAGGAAAGCTGGCTCTGTCGTGGGAGCTGAACTGGAGTGCATCACTTCAATATCAGATAAAAGGACCCTGAACAAACTGATCAACATCTTGGACAATGACTGTAATCCACTCCATAGCACTATTACAAAGCAGAAGAGCTTGATCAGCTGGAGACTTTGCTTACTGTCATGCACAACTGACAGACTGAGGAAGTCATTTGTCCCCAGGGCCATTGAACTGTTGAACTGCTTCACTAAAGGGAAGAGGAGAGATAGACTTCTCTGCATAGTCTGTCTGCCTCTCTACCTTTTTCCATGTTTGTGTACTGACTGTCCACTGGCTTAATGTTTTTACTGCTACACTGTTCACAGGCTAGGGTTTTGCATGTGCATGTTGTGTGTGATGTCTTTATACTGAGACCTTGAATTTTCCTTTGGGGATCAATAAAGTATCTATCTATCTATCTATCTATCTATCTATCTATCTATCTATCTATCTATCTATCTATCTATCTATCTATCTATCTATCTATCTATCTATCTATCTATCTATCTATCTATCTTCCAACATTATAGTATGGACATTGTATGTTTTACTGAACGGCATCCAATTCAGTTTTTTTCCAATGCAGTTTATTTTTTTGCTTCTGGGCTCCCCCTACAGTTGTGAGTATTTGTGTTTTACACAACTGTCATAAATACAACTCACAGCTTGCACCCTTCCCCCTGGACACGTTACATGTGAATTTGTTTACAAAGGAACCAGCAAAGATAATCTCCGTAAAGCCATGTCGACTGACAAGGTAATATTGCACAGCTGTATACAAATAGTAGGCAATTGCAATCACCATGAAGCAATTTGTGTTTTTCTGGGTTGGGGAAGAGCAAAGTTGTAAGACTGGTTCTCCATAGACAGGTAGTTTATAATTACGGAAGATGTGCCAGTCTCCCTTCTACACATTAGTTTACCATACAAAATGACTTTGGTGATGTTATATTAAAGGCCGTGTTGCAGGGTTCATTTTCCAACGAATTTGCACAATTTGCTTGTTGGTAATAAACATTTAAACTGTTATCCATTGTTTTTGATGTTGTTGGGTATCACAAAACGGAAAATAATACGAAAAAGCAGGTACTATTTCACAGCGTTTGAAGTTTCTCCTTTCCCCCACAATGCATTGCATTACGTCACCTTGGGGAGACTACAGACCAAAGCCCACCTTGAGACCCTTGAGAGTAACGAGAGAGGAGTAAAGAGAGACGAGTAAGGGATTGTTCAGCAGTAGATAGCGCAGATTATAGATAAATAGATAGGCTATAGATAGCCTAGATATGTATATAGACAGGTAGATAGATAGCTAGATAGATCATGTCATATGCTGGTCACGGGGGAGCTCCTCGACCAGCGGCCAAAATGCACTCGCTTCCCTAGTTACTGCAGCTCTCCACCACAGTTTCCATCGGGACGGCACAGCCCACACAAGCACCTGCAAAACTGCGACTTGCCCATATTATCTCCCTCTTTGGTAAGCCGTACCCTGACGATGTCAATGGCAATCAATAATGAGCAGTAGTTATCGAAAATATTCATGCTGAAGACACGACCAGCCTAATCGGCGGCGGCTAAAAGCTAATAACTGGGGTGGCTCACAAGTGGGACTAAAAAGTTAGCCCAGCTAGCTATCATGATGCTTCATATTCTGATCTTCTGACTAAGTTTGCCCGGTAGCCTACTTATCTGAACTAACGATTACGATCACTATCACTAGATATAAAGAAAATGTTGACTTTCATTCGGTGCTGTTCACTGACAGTAACAAAAAAAGTGTCGTAACGTTATAAGCATAATGCATTGAACTGAATATGTGCATTATGTAGCCTCATAACGAGGCCTCTCAAATTCAGAAAATTGCATTAAACTAAAATCGGAAGACATTGTTATCTTTGTTAGACCATAGGGTCGTTGTCATATAAATGCTGTAACGAAATTCGGCGTGTAAATATACAAACTTTATGTTGAAAGTGTAACCGCGAACCGTTTCCCATAGGAATGAATGTAAAACATACCCTCCAAAACGAGACCTCCCGAAATTCAGAAAAAATACTAAATTGATATCAGGCACCGTTATTACCATTGGTATAAATGCTGTAACGAAATTCGAAGTGTAAATATACAAACTTTATGTTGAAAGTGTAACCGCGATGTCCATTGAAATGCATTGAAATGAATGAAGTGCAGATCATGTAGTCCCCAAAGTGACGTCATCACCGAATTGCGTAAAAAAACCCGCTAATGCTAAAAACAACAAAAACTGCATTTAACACCATTTGGAGACATTTTTAAAAATGATATACATATATTGAGTGCTTTATGTACCCATTAATCAACAGTGGTGGTTAACCTGCAACACAGGCTTTAAGGTTAAAAACTTGAAAGCCATTAAAATTGAAAACACTTGGTATGGTAACCATGGAAACCTGGTATCTACATTGCGTACATTCTAAGCTGCAGCCAAGGGGAAGATTCTGTCCAAGAATTAAGCGATCAAAGTCACTTAAAGGGCTTTATTGGTGCTCTCCAAAGATGTTCTACTTCATTGGCCCAATTATGTGAAATATTCTCTGAGACATGAGCACACTAACCACATCAAAAATGCATTTAGATGAAAACTGCTTTTAGTTGTGCTATTAAAGAGCAAGATGGGTTGACATTCAGGCTTATGTTAACAAGTCTTAGTGATTACCGTACCAAAGTCTTTGGCTTCAGTTAATGAGGCATTCTAATAAGTGTCTGTTCTTCTTCATCTAGGAACATTCCCGGGCTCTTATTTTCTCCACCTCACATTGTACATTATTACCTGAACAGAAAAACAAATGACTAAGATGTCTCTTTGCACCAAGAGTAGATGTAGTTACTGGCCCATGCATCTATAATCCAGCACTGGTTTTCAATTATCTATGACTGTCGCAGTAATGGTTATGGTTGTGGTTCATAGTTATCTGTGACATTTTTGAGCATATGCAGGCCCTTTTGTGCTTTTACTGATTTTGGCCACACATCTTATAGTTACAGTATAATGGTTTCTAACTCTCATAGTGGAATGTTTAAAAAAAAAAAAAAAAAAATGTTTCCCATTCACAGTCTTCAGTTGATGGTACATGCATGCGAGGGCTCAACCCCCCTGCTATCCTGCCGTCTACGCCAAACTCCTTCTCCCTCTGGCCCCAATCAATCAGAGAGGAGGCTGTGGCGTGTATACATCACACCGCGGGGGACGCCGCCATTAGCCGTGTCCAGCGAGCCCCTTTGCCGGAGCTCTGGACTGCCTCCGCCTCAGTGTTCCCCTCACCCGCAGAGCCTGCTGGAGCCGCTGGGCCTCTGCTGGCCTCAGGCCTTTTGTAATGGATGTGTATGTTGTTGGTTGGTTGTCTATCTCTACCTCTCTCTATCTCTCTCTTTCTCTCTATCTCTTTCTACCTCTCTCTCTATATCTATTTCTATCTCTCTCTTTCTTTCTTTCTTTCTCTCTCTCTCTCTACCTCTGTCTGTCCCTTCTTCTCTCGTTCTACCCTGTTTCTCTGTGTGTGGTGAATATCTAGTTAAAGTGGTCCTTTTTGTTGTCCCTCTTTAGTAGGAGTTAAGGTGCCAGCTGTCCTTGAGTCGTTGCAAATAATCCCAGAAAAGAGATAATGGCAAAATATCAGGGGAGAGTGTCAGTGAATGTTCTTGGGTCTGGTTTCTTTCCTCCTTTTACTCTCTCTCTCTCTCTCTCTCTCTCCCTCTCTCTCTCTCTCTCTCATCTCTCATTTGGTCTTTGTGTTTCTACTCTTTCAGTCACTCTCTGTTCACACACTCCTCTCCCTCGGTCTCCGTGCGCATCTCTCATCTCGTCTTTTGGGTGGCGTTTTTATCTGTGCAAACACACACTGGCAGATCTGTTGGTCAGAAGCCAGCTTCTGGTCAGCTCCACACACACACACACACACACACACAGACCTCGGGGTGTGTGTAAGTCTGTGTGTAGAAATGGACAGCTCAGCAGCTTGGCGCTCGGGAGCCATGGGAACAATGCAGGGGCAGACTTCTAAATAGCGTCAGCTTTGGCTCCCTTTCTGGAGGAGCTTTTTGAGCTGGCCAGGGACACTGGTGGATAGATGTTAGGTTTGTGTGTGTGTGTGTGTGTGTGTGTATGTGTATGTGTGTGTGTGTATGTGTGTTTGTGTATGTGTGTGTTTGTGTGTGTGTGTGTGTGTGTTAGGCCTGTAGCGACGCGTCGATGACGTCAATGTCAAAATTACCTCAACGTCATATTTTTGCGTCGCCGCTTTGCCACAACTCACCACACACACGTGGGAGACCAAAACATTGCAGAATGGAGAACAAAACAGCAACCTCCTCACAGAATTCCCAACAAAGTCCTTAAAAAACAGCTCGCCCTACATCATCGAAGGTATGGGAATACTTCAAATTTAGTCCCAAAGGTAAAGGTGTCGTTATTTGCGCTCGTTGCCAAATTAAGTTGGCATACCACACCAGCACAACAGCAACGTGTGACTCTTTGAGTCACGGTAAAATGTCATTTTTGGTACATAGCTAATTTAGATACACTTATGGTGTGGGTGCTTGAGTTTCTTTAGGAATCCGCCGTCTTGGTTGTATAGAAATGAATATTAAAGAGATACCAGGCAAGCCTGATGCTTTTTCTCTACGAAGCTCCCCCTACCATCTGTACGTGTCGATACGTGTGCGAGCCCTCGCTCAGTCTGAAGCTCTTTTCCTTTTCTTTGCATCTTCCATCAAGGGTTTTCGCTGCTTCTTCGCCGGCTCTGCCATTATACACGCGTTTGCAACAATCGCTAGCGTTTCGTTAGCCTGCCTCTGTGCTGGGGATGCAGGATGTAAACTGATCCTGCTTCTCGCGATGTCTGAGACTTTGTGAGACTGAAGGTCAGTGGGTAGGATACACCGAACTTGCAAGTGGGATATTCTTCCTACAGGCAGTAGGGGCGGGCGAGAAAGTCTTCATTCGCCCTGTAATGAGTCATTTAACCATATACCGACTTACGAAGATGATTAATTAACACGAAAACGTTGCCTGGTGTCCCTTTAAGTGACACATACACATAATAGGGCGGAAATAGGGGACGGGCGGTGAAAGGTGACGTTCCGATACTTTACTGCTGACAGGATTTGGAGTAAAAACTAATACCTAAGCTTACACTGTAAGTACAACAATTTCGGTGCTTGCCATAGGCACCATATATTTGTTACCCTTAATTTGTGTTGTGTTTGTGAGTTGTATTGATGTGGCAGTCATCATATATAGTTAATATATTGGCCTGTTGAAGAACATGACCTTAACTCAGGCCCATCATCCAACTTCTGTATCCACCATTGATTTTTTTATTTTTTTGAACAAGAGGGTTATATTGGTACTGTAAAAGAGTTAACAGGCTGGCCTTTCATTTTGTATAACAGTAAAATAATTGTATTTATTTTATTTTGTGTAAAGCAGATTTTTTACTGTTGTTTAATAAAGTATACTGTATTATTAGGAATTTGTTGGTATTTATTTGACATACATTATGGTTTTCATTAATCGAGCTACAGAAAAATAATCGTTAGATTAATCATCCAATTAGTTGTTAGATTAGTCGACTAATTGATAAAATAATCACCCGATTAATCGTTTAATAAATAATCGTTTACCACCAGCCCTAGTGTGTGTGTGTGTGTGTGTGTGTTTTGTTTTGTTTTGTTCTCTTTTTGCCCACTTTTTTATTCATTTGATGTACTGTGTGTGTGTGTGTGTGTGTGTGTTTGTTTGTAGAGTTTGTGTGTTTGTGTGTGTGTGTTTGTCAAAGCCCACTGAACACAGTTGTACGATGTTATGCTTTACTGGCGGCCATCTGGCATAGCCTCATAACACTCCCTAATGTGATTCCTGGCCACTGCGTTATGTGTGTGTGTGTGTGTGTGTGTGTGTTTGTTTGTGTGTGTATTGTGTTGTTTTGTTCTCATTTTTGCCCCTTTTTTATCCATTTAATGTTCTGTAGCAATGTGCACATATTTTTTTTCAGCTTCTTTCATGCCACCCACTGCCATCCCAAACATTTTTTGAAATCGATTTAGTGGAATGGCAAGACAACCTTGCACATAAGTACCGCTGCCCCCTCTCCAAAAAAAAAATAAATAAATAAAATAACACAGATTTTCTCATGGAGGTGCAAGAACTGTTCTGTGCCATACTGGTGCATCTTAAAGAGCAAAAATGCCTTGATTGGATATATTGCACATATTCTGACTTTGGAAGATTAAGGGGGGGGGTCATGGAATCACAAAAGTGAGAAACGTTAAACATGTAGGGGGTGTTTGGTGATATTGTTTGTGTTTATTGAGGTGCTCCAAGCTTTTCAAGTGTTTTTACATTTTTTAATGAAACCTGCCAGGCTTTATGTTCCTTTGGGGAACATAAGAAATCATTGCTTCCAGCCAAGCAAGTCCACAGTTTTTTTGTTCTTTTCTATTTATTTTTTTAGTTGTTCCCTAGTGCTACAGAAAGCCGAAACCCATCCCTGACCACCACACTGTCTTTTGTGTACCTGTTGTAGCTATACACAGTAATGTACCTGTAGTGTGTGTATATAACACACATTTCTGTTTTAGTATCATACATTTAGTTTTTGTAGGAGAACACAAACACTACTGATAGATAAACAATATTTTGGCAGTTCCTGCACAGTAAGATGCTAACAGCACCAACCAGTGCTAGACAACACAACCTACCTAGTCAAAAATAAATCTTATTTGAACTGTAAGCTACTTTTAATTAAAGTATCAGTGAAATAGTTTGGTAACACTTTACTTGACAATATCGACATAAGAGTGACATGACACTGTCATGAACATATGACACTGTCATAACACATGAACCCTAACCCTAATCCCAATCCTAACCCTAACCTTAAATCTAACCCTAACCCTAACCCTAAATCTAATCCTAACCCTAACTTGCTATGACAAAAACCGAATGTCACTTAATAACATGAGCGTTTATGACTTGTTTATGACACATTCATGACAGTGTGATGTCACTCTTATGTCGATACTGTCAAGTAAAGTGTAACCAATAGTTTACTATAGATCGAGAAATGTTGGCACTCCCATGAAGACCTTATGTTAACTGGATTTGTAATGTAATGCAGACACACATAATATAGCCTAATGCTATATGCATGGGTAGAGATGTGATGAGTTGTCCATTTTACTGGCATTGAAGGACCTCAACGCGTGTCAACACGTTATTATGACAGACCAGTTATGCTGGATTCACAAATGAAACTGGTGCCCTTACATCTACTGGCTCCAACATAACATCATTTGAAGCTTGAGTCAGCATTTCACAACTGAACAAACATTTGGAAGAGGGAGTCACCGAGCAGAACAAACACCGGCTGACCAATAAGCAGTGACCACACAGTGACCGCCTTCACAAGCAACGTTGAAATCTCTGGCCAAAAAAACTCTTTTTTTCCCTTCCCATTTCTTTTCTTTTTTTTTTCAATTTGTTGAAATGTTTCAAAAAGGAAAATGTTGTTTTTTCAATTTGTTGTCAACTTGTTGTTTATTGGTTTATCTCTGGTCCCTTTCTCTACTTTGAAGCACACAAACAGATGTGCTTTTGTTGTTGTAAAATAATGCCAAAATAAGAGTCTCTCGAGGTGATACTCTCAGTGGGCACAGTAGTCTTCAAAACAACCTTTAGAGAGCGGTAACACGTGCTCCCTCATCGCCCCACGAAAAAACAAGGAAGGACCTAAATTAACCACCAAAGCAGGCGGCAAATAAAAACGTAATAATCGGCATGCTAATTTGCAACCACCCTCTCTCCGGTCCCCCAAGACCGCAATTAATATTTAATGCTATTCATTCCCGCCGAACCCCTGACAATTAAGTCAAGTCTGAGCAATGGAGGCTACCGCAATTACTTTATCCACATCACTGCATGGAACTGTTAGCCACGGTGAACGGATCCATCTTGTGTATTCTAGGGAGCCCACTTAGCCAAAAGATATGACGATAATGTAACCACATAGGGCTCGGACAGATTTATGCTTCGTGTGTGCTAAGAGTGAATAGGTAGCCCCACTCCGTACCTAACCCTCCCCCCAGGGTGTCTGGCTTTTAATATCCTGTTGAAAGGGGGGCGACTTTTCCCAGCCATTGTACTTGGTAACATTGCGGCCATCTCATCGGCATGACAAACGAGAGAGAGAAAGAGAGAGTAAGAGAGAGAGAGAGTAAGAGAGACATAGAGATAGAGTGGGCTGGAGAAAGATGAATGCGTCATTCCCCCCCACCCATGAATCTATTACGGCTGTAGCTGGCATGAGAGAGTGTACGCACACACACACACTAACATGCACACACAGACACACGCACACACAGCTAGATGTACACACTAACTCACATCACTTCTCTTGCTGTTTGGTAACACAAACACACACACACACACACGTCCACAGACCCTAGAGAGTGCTGGGACGCTCCTGTGATTGCAACTCCCTTCCCCCCCTGGGCGACTGATTTGATGTTTTAACGTGAGTGATGGATAAATATGAGGCTCTTGAGGGATTAGGCCGACTAACAGCTCATTTCCCGCCGCTAAATTATTAACAGTCGGGTTTGGAGAGCATCCCCCCACACCCACACCTCACCCCCCTCCCACTCTCTCACTCTCTTTCACAAGCCAGATTTTATTTTCAAAGTATTCATCGGGAATTGAATACATTATTCATTTACAGCCGTTCCCTCTCGGTGCACTCGATTGGTGTATTTCCACGGACTCCTCATAGTGATTGGTTAACCTCCCTCTGCTCAGACTCTGTAACATAAACAACAGTAGATATTGAGCACCCCCATGTTATGCTTGTCTACACACTTGAAGAGGAACGTGTTGGTGTCTATTGGGTTGTGTGGTTGCAAACACCGTGCACAACTCCTTCACACGAGAGCATTGCCTGACACTGGAAATTGCATGGGTTGCAGCGCGTAGGCAAGCTGCCAAGAGAAGCAACTGGTAGTGCAGGGGAAAGGAGTACAGATCCTAATAGGGCCGCACAGAGCAGAGGAGGTGCAAGGGGCCTGGATCTGGCACTGTCAGGGGAGCGTTTGCACAAACACAACGAGAATGAGAGAGAGAGAGAGAGAGAGAGAGAGAGAGAAATTTCTATCCCTGAGTTGAAAGTGAAAAGCTTCATTAGTCAAACTCTACCAGACGCTGTGAGTCGAAGCGAGGAGCGAATGCTCCTCATGGAAACGAGTACTATACACTTCTCTCTCAAATTGCTCGCACCAAACACATCCTCTCCTCTCCTCTTGCGTGCCGTGACAAAGGCAAAGCGGTTTATGTTTGCTTGGCAGAATTTGTTTACTCATAAGCACACTGTAAATATCACCAGCCATTAAAGGCCAATCAGCGGACAATCAGGATCTATAAGCATTTGTTTATGCCCCCTAGGACCTGTCAGTATGGCACGCTGGCATACCGTGCTAAGCCGACGTGGCACTGCAGTGCTGTTGGCATATGTTCACCCCCATACCCATTCTGATGCCAAGTGTGCCTGCTGTCCATCTCTTCCACCAAAAGCCTTTGAGATTGATGTCTGACACGGGTCATTCTGTTTTGGAGGCAAGCAGGCAAGCAAGAAAAGTACGAATGTCTCTGTCAAGGGCACCCACCTTTTTCTTAAAGGAAGATTAAAAAAAAAAAAAATACCATCAGTACCAACACGGAGATGGAATCAAACAGAGACTGCTGCGAGTCTGTGCGCAGTGCGATTCATTTTTTAACAGCATCTTTGATGTGCGTTTCTTGTTTTACAGGTCGACGGATTACGGGACAACTTATGAGAAACTGAACGACAAAGTCGGAGTGAAGACTGTTCTCAGCTACCTGTACGTGTGCCCGACCAACAAGAGGAAGGTGAGACTCAGCTGCACAATGCATTGTTGCTTTGCACACCTGTCATTATCAAAAGGTGCAAAGAGGAAGTTAGAAAGAGAAAAAGAAAGTGAGAGAGAGAGAGAGAGAGAGAGAGAGAGAAAAGAGGATGAAAAACGGTTCTCAGATGAATTGCATTCAGAGGTTAGTAGTAGGTGGGCTGATTCTCCTGTGCAGAGTTGACGGCAAAATGAAAGCCTGTGTCTCTCCGGCGTTCAAAGGTGTTTGTAATCCGCCAGAGCTTCCCGGAGGTTAATGAGACCGGCCGGAGACAGTAGCTCAGTAGCCCTGGCAGCGAGCCCGACGACGTTCCGGGGCAGATAATGCCGCGTCCCCTCCTTCGCCTTCCTCCGGTTCTCACAATACCCCCAGGCCCTGGAGCCATGCTGAATGCTGGAGCCCCAGCAGAGTGAAAAGAAAAGCCAACGCACTCGCTATCTATCAGAAAGGTTGTTCAAGCCCTTTTGTGTCTTTAGGTTGCTGAGGATCACACACACAAGAGGAGTGTTCTTCTTATTTCTCTTCTTCTTTTTCTACTCACTCGTTTTGCTGTGTCATCGGTTCTTTGAGCGTTGATCTCTAGCTCATTTTAAACGAGGAGCGTCTGTACCGCTCTCTCTGCGTGTCATGGGGCCTGTTGCTCTGAAACATACAGTAGTAGAAGTACCCTGTCTCTGTAGATGGTATGCATTTAAATTCATCTTGAGGAGACTTTGTGTTTTGTTGTTACAGATTTTGAGTGCAGGTGGTGATTATATAATGGCTTGGCCCTCTGAAACACTTCTGATTTGAAAGGTGTCTTATCTCGTTTCAAGACTTGTTATATCACTTTTAAAGGTGAAGTAAGGTCCAGAGGTAGCTTCACCCAACCACGCTTCCCTGTGAAGTAAAACGGAGCTCATTTAAAAGCACTCTCTCTGTGAACTCGCTCCCCTTGTAAATCACTCTCCCTCCTGCCTCGAAGAGGGATTTGTGAGCTCTCTTTTTGTACGAACGGCACTGAGCTTGTCTATCAACAATGCCAGGCCACTTTGTTGTGTTTGTCCTGGCCTCGCTTCGGAGTCTTAAGGTCGTGCCATGCCAGCACTTTTTTGCCAGTGGACCTCAACAACATTTGACCTCGGTAGCCTTTAACGTTATCTCGTTAGTGCAATTCGCTCTCGTAACAGAGGGATGAGTCGCGTTGTGCGGAGCATGTTTTTTTTTATCCTCCTCTTGTTGTTTTTTTATATGTGCTGTTTTTTTTATCTTGATAGCCAGTTGTGGTGCCTCTTGCATGACCCCCCTCCCCCCTCACACACACACACACACACACACACACACACACACTCAAAATTATGGTGAATCATCCCCCAATGCATGTCATTGACCGAAAGTAAGGACTGGCACTTGAAGTCAAAAATTGGCTTAATCAATGCTTCAGGATATGGACGGTGTGTGTGTGTGTGTGTGTGTGTGTGTGTGTGTGTGTGTGTGTATGTCCCTTGAAGCACAAACATCAGGAGATGGATGAAGATAGATGGGTTTGTATTTGCGGAGGCACCTCTTTGACCAGGGGGGGCTGTGGCTAACCTTTAGCTCAGCGGCAGCCTCAGGTTTGAATGATCGCTGTGACATTTCTCTCCTGGCATTCCTAACGAGACGCCTGACGCAAATCCCAATATCGCCGAACCCCCACCCACCCACCAACAAATCCCACAATCCTCTCTGATGCTCGCACGTGAATGCAGGACTTCTCTGCACCAGCAAACAGCTGAGATAGAGAGGGACAGAGGGAGGGAGGGATGGAGGGATAGAGGGAGGGAGGGAGGGAGGGATGGAGGCTATTTGTATCTTATCCGCAGCGCTTGGCTACTGATAGGGTGCAATTGATCCAGACATGATTAATTTGCTGTTGGAGCCATCGCCCTCCTATTGTTTATGCCATGCTTGATAGCTTCACCAGGGGAATGGAAGGGAGAGTGGGTGGTGGTGATGGTGGTGGTGGGCGTTTAGGGTGGTTCTCACAAATTCTCACAGAAAACCTTCCCCCCTCCCGCCTCTTCTTCCTCCTGTATGCTGAATACAGATTAATGCTCCCTAACTACCCCCCCCACACACACACACACACACACACACACATACACTCACACTCTCACACACACTCCTCCCACCATGTGCCTGATGCTGATTAGGACCCAGGGTTATCCCTCAACCCCACCTGCACCCAGCATCCACACACACACACACACACACACACACACACACACTCACACAATCTCACACTCGACGCCCTCGGGCTCCTTTCTCCTCTCCAGCACCCACCCCGATCGATTTCTCCCTAAGCATCCACTCACTGCTTTTTGTTGGGAGAGGACACATTTGTTCACAAGTGTCACAGGCGCAACGCTAGAGGAAAACTTAATTTGTCTTCTTGGCCTCACTTGCTCTCTCGCTCTCTCTCTCTCTCCCTCTCTCTCTCTCTCTCTCTGTCTCTCTCTCTCTATCTCTAAAGGGTTAGGTAAAGGTCACAGATGAGGTCAGTCATGATGCTTGTATATATGTATATGTTTATGTCTAAACAGAAATATACTGTAAATGATGAAATAAGATGTAAGATTTCTTCTATGCATAAATACGGTTTATCTGTTTACAAATTGATTGATCAAAATGATAACAGTGGGCATTTTTGTTCACAGACAAACTCTGGTGAATATCCATTCAGATATTCAGTCAGCATGGCAATCGCACGCCCCCTCAAAACTTGTGATACAGTATCAGTGGCATTGAGTTGTGATAAATCTGCACATTTTACAAGGGCTTTTTATTGTGACCTAGCCTGACGTTGTCATACTCAAATTCTAGTCAGAATATGAGTCTGATACTGCTCCATTGGGACGTAATTATGGGGCGTGTTTCAACCGATACAGGGGGGGAATGCCTCTGCACTCAATTGGATAGAACTAACCAATCAGAGCAACAAAATAGCTTTCCGTGAGGTGTAGGAAGAAAACACACAAACCATCCTTCTGTTCCTATATCCCCTCCGTTTTTAAAAATAATTCTGTTGAACACTGATATGCTACAAACATGTTAAACAGCTGGGAAAGGCTGTCGCAAATCCCTCAAACAGGTGGTCAATCAGAGATTTCAAACGAGCGAGGGAACAACATGTCGCAATGCAACAGCGCTGTTTTCCCTTGATGAAAGTGAAACCACCAGTTTTCCCACATCTCAACTTTGGCCAAAGTTTTCAGAAATAATCGTTTTCAGTGATAAAACCTCATTAAATAATATGAATTTTCGGTAACACTTTATTTTAATGTGTCGCTGTTACAGTGTACCTACCTAATTAGGTACAGTGGTACAACCTGTGTAACAACATGTACTATCAGGTACTATCATTGTACTTTTATTATGTATTTGTGGGTACCTACATATAGTTGTTACATTGTAATACTGAGTGCTTTTACAAAACTTTGCCAATTTGCCTAAATGTTCATCAGAGGCAAGAGCTGACCCTGAGACCTGCTGGATGGGGTAAATCTGCCCATGATAGATTTGATATACAAACCATTCTTAGCTCCAGTCAAGGCCTCATTGTCTTCAGTGTACATGTAACAGCTGTGCTGCTACAACCTTGTTACTCTTTGATACAGTGGAATAAACCTATTAAGTGTAATAAACCTATTAAGTTAATTGCTTACATGTGACATGTATGTTGTGTCTTCGATGTCTTGGAACAGGTCTACTAATTCACTACATAGTACATATATCAGCTGTGTTGGTACACACTTATTGCTCTTTGATACAGTGGCATAAACCCATTAAAATGAAGTGTACCAGTTAAGTACTTACAATTACATATTACATGTATGTTGTGTCATTGGTGTCTTGGAACATGTCTGCCATTACCCTACATACTGTAGTACATGTATCAACTGTGTTGGTACACATTGATTACTCTTTTGATACAGTGGAATAAACCCATTAAAATAAAGTGTACCAGTTAAGTAGTTACATGTACATATTATATACATCCTGTCAATGATGTCATGCATCCTGTAATTGATGTGCTGAAACGTGTCTGCTGTTACACCACACAGTACATGTGACTTAGTAGACGTCGAAGACACAACATACATGTCACATGTAAGCAATTAACTTAATAGGTTTATTACACTTAATAGGTTTATTCCACTGTATCAAAGAGTAACAAGGTTGTAGCAGCACAGCTGTTACATGTACACTGAAGACAATGAGGCCTTGACTGGAGCTAAGAATGGTTTGTATATCAAATCTATCATGGGCAGATTTACCCCATCCAGCAGGTCTCAGGTCAGCTCTTTGCCTCTGATGAACATTTAGGCAAATTGGCAAAGTTTTGTAAAAGCACTCAGTATTACAATGTAACAACTATATGTAGGTACCCACAAATACATAATGCAAGTACAATGATAGTACCTGATAGTACATGTTGTTACACAGGTTGTACCACTGTACCTAATTAGGTAGGTACACTGTAACAGCGACACATTAAAATAAAGTGTTACCGAATTTTCCGTATGGGGTCTTAAAAGTCCATGTATCCTTCTAGCCACAGCGTTTTTGTTTCAAACATAAGCCTAATCTAAGCGTGCTCAGAGACGTGATAGACCAGGCTGTTGCTGCTCACCTGTCCATCATCGTAAAGCCTGATTTGATTGGTCCGCCCGATTTAGGGCGAGCATACTTGCCCCACAATGGAGCAATGCCAGACCGAACTTCCCGTGGGGCGGGACTAAGTTCAGAATGGCACCCAGGCTAATTGTGACCAGTTCAAGGGATATTTTTGCAAAATTCATGCTTTCTAATCAGAATCTTTTGATATGTCACCCGGTGAAGGTGAAGTGCTTACTAACGCAAATCTTTTGTTAACGACATTCGAGAGAAATATGCCTTCGAGAGAAATAAGCCCTTTTTTTGTGAATTTGTGAACCAAATTGGAAAGAAATAAGCCTTTGAGAGAAATAAGCCTTTTGTGTGTATACAGAACAAATCACATCTTTTAATTCATGAGAAATGGGAGAAAAACAAAAGTATTTAAGTTGTTGTTCAGCATAAATGCATATATACCGTGCATATATAAAAGATCATTGGATGTGTGAGACGATGTAGACAGACAGACAGACACAGACAGAAAGGGCAGAGTTATTCTCCACCTCTCAGTGCTAGCAAACATAATGACATCTCAATGGATTTGCTGGAGATGACCTGCGCGTGCATCCAGACAGCTGAGCTGTTATCTCAGGTGGAGAGGAATTGAAAATGCGCACAATAACAACCACGAAGCTAACTGTTGAGCGGCTTCATTGCGTGATGCTGTGTGCTGACTGGCTATGCCATTTCTATTGTAAACAGGCATTTCTTTCCCCCTATTGATGTGCTTTGCTCTCCAACATAAATGTAATTTTCTTGGCGGCAGGTGGTGAACAATTTGTTTTTTTTTTTCTCTGACACAGACCAAAGCGATGTGGGTTAGCCTATACTTCACAGCCTGCCCCACTTTAAATCATTCATGGTAGTGTTTGCTAAAAATTGGCTCATGGCTCCCAATGGTCCTCTGTTCCAGAGCAGAGTTAGTTCAAAGTGTGGGCATGAAGACTCTTAAAATATGTCATGTACCACACGGGCCGGTGTCGGCCAGTAATTGGATCAGAGCACATTTTAAAGTTGTGTACTTTGGACAGAACTCAGTCCTATACCGCAGACAATGATAACCTATTTCGAGGGGAAAGAAACAATTGATGTTGTGCCCCTTGACAAAGCTCGCTCCTACAGCAGGTGTTGATAGTGTACTGTATGCTTCAAATCTCTCGTCTCTGGAATCAAACCTGGGGATTTGATGTTGTTCGAGACAGAAGAATGCTGTGCACCTTTCACCTTAACAGTCATTGTGTTTGGGAAAGAAAATGATCTCTCAGTGGTGAAGGCCAGGGAGAGACAATGAAAGGGAACAGGGCAGGAGAGGAGAGCAGTGAAAATGACCTCATTGCCTCAATGTCATAACAAAGAGAGAAACCCACTGACACCTAGTGTAAAGGACCTCTGGCCTGAATCTGTGTTAGAACTTGAATCAGATGTCTCAGTGGACACAGGTGTCTACCAGAACAGAACTGGACGTGCGGAGACCTGGACAGCAGGTGAAATGTCATTTTCCCTCTCTAAATGAATGTTGTCGCGTAATGTGCGGTAATGGAAAATGATTACACCTTTAAAACCATAAATTACCAGTGACAAGGCCCTCACAAGACGCCACACGCGTAGAGAGACCTCAGCCGTCCACTTTGCGCTGGTAATAAATGGCAAAAACCAGAGAACCTTGGCCAACAAAAAAAAAAAAAAAAAAAAAAAGAAAATGAAATGAAACTGAGTAGGGGGAAAAGAAAGAGAGAGAGTGAAAGAGAGAGGGAGGAGGGTAGAGGAGCTTGGCGAGGAATCTAGAGCCTGTTTATTGGCTCCTAATGAAAAACAATTTATCTAAATCACCACCAGGGAGGATTCGCAGTTAAAGCTGTAGAGAGAAGGGGTGGTATTTCTGTCAGTGACAAATGCGCCGCTGTTTTTCCAATTCAAATCCGGATGAGGGGAGAAACGACTGGCGCGGCCTGGGCCAGGCACGCACGGCACAAACTCACTCCCGCCAAGGCGCGGCCTGGGCCAGGCACGCACGGCACAAACTCACTCCCGCCAGCGCTCACCAACCGCCACCGACGTCTGCAAGCGAGTGAGCGAGAACCTCACTCACCGCCTCATGCAACGCCCGCTCTTCCAGACGATGGGTTCCTGTCGTTTAATAATTATTAAAGCCAGGTGTCACTTGCAGCCTGCGGCAGATTAGAGATCAGGAGGCCGGAAGGAAGCATATTTTCTCCCACAGAAGCAGATGAAGTGCATATGGACGGTTAGCAGAAGATGGTGGCAATGCTGGTGGGGGTGGTTTAGAGGGGCAGGCAGCCATATTGCATTGGTCACTTTTGTACAGTATCATGCTGGAGGTACACATTGGATGATTGGATGAATGAATAAATGAATGAATGAATGGATGGATGGATGGATGGGTGGATGGATGGATGGGTGGATGAATGGATGGATGAATGAATTAATGGGTAAATGAATGAATGAATGAATGAATGAATGAATGAATGAAGGGGGAAAACAGAAATGCAACTATTATGAAAGTAATGAGCCTCAATGAAAATGTAGCCTGCTGTGTTTACAAGAGATGAGATATAACATGATAACATACATCAAAATCAAAATCAGGCAGTAGACATGAGACTAGTTCTCTATCAGTACTGTGTTTAAAGCTGCCAAATAAACACTGCTGTATGGATGCCATTTATTCTCTCTCTCTCTATCTCTCTCTTTCTCTCCCCCTCTCTGTCTGTGTCACTCTCTTTCTCTCTTCCTCTCTCTCTCTATCTCTCTCTTTCTCTCGTCATTGCCATCAGCTCTCCTCGATTCCGAGTCACAGGCTTGTAAAGCCAGCTGTTTCCAATAACACGCTTCTCATAACGCATTTGCGGATGTAATCCGCCAGGATCTGACTTTTTAATGCTGCATTTTAAATGCAAAGACTTGTCATCTGTACCACGGAGGATGAGATTAGTTATCGCTATACACGTTGTGGAAACCCTTGTGAGTCAATCGACAATCCCCCCCCCTCAATTCCAGGGGAGGACACTCAAAGCGAATTGGAGTGGCCTTCCATTTTACACGAGAGACCCAGATGCTCGGCTTCCTCCCTCCACCTGCTGTAAGACGGACCTTGAGTTTTACCCTGAAATTTGATCACAATTACCCGTGCTGTGCTTCCAGTTACAGAGAGGGTTACGGGAGGGGGGCACTCTTGCACTAACTCACCAGTGCTCAGCACCATCAGGAGGGGTGAAGGGAGGGGAGATGGGGGGTGGTTGTGGTCTGTGGTGGTGATTGTGGTGGTGGTCTGTGGTAGTTGTGGTGGTCTGTAGTGGTGATTGTGGTGGTGGTGGTGATTGTGGTGGTCTGTGGTGGTCATTGTGGTGGTGGTGGTGATTGTGGTGGTGGTGGTCTGTGGTATTTGTGGTGGTCTGTGGTTGTGGTGGTGGTGGTCTGTAGTGGTGATTGTGGTGGTGGTGGTGATTGTGGTGGTCTGTGGTGGTGATTGTGGTGGTCTGTGGTGGTGATTGTGGTGGTGGTCTGTGGTGGTTGTGGTGGTCTGTGGTGGTTGTGGTGGTCTGTTCGAGTCCGAGTCCGACCCGGGTCAAATTCCCGATCCCACCCCATATCTCTCTCCCATTCGCTTCATGTCACTCTCTTCAATGTCCTGTCTAAAATGCAAGGCAAAAAGCCAAGCCAAAAAAAAAAAACTTTAAAAAGAAGAAAGAAAAGAGTGTTTTTGGAAAGGAGCGCCCGTGGCTCATCTCATTAAAAAAGGCGAAGTGTTATCCTGAGAAGGTGATGTTGTTGCGGGGGACAGAGAGAGAGAGAGAGCTCTGTGTGAACTCGTTGCACAAGTCTCTCCCTAAAACCATGGAAACAATAGCAGACTTTTGTACGAGTTTGGAGGCTAATGGCTGGAATAAAAATAAGCCAAACCTGATTTATTTCCCCTCTCTCTTCTAAAGCGCTTTGTTATTCTCTCAAGCAATTCAATGACCTCTTATTCCGATCTCTCTCTCTCTCTTTCTCCTTTTCTCTCTCTCTCTCATCTCCGTGGGTATTCTAGATAATGGTGTTGACCGATCCGGAG
>NC_063195.1:24503640-24521140 GCF_017589495.1 Alosa alosa | reverse complement strand
CTCTCTCTCTCTCTCTCTCTCTCTCTCTCTCTCTCTCTCTCTCTCTCTCTCTATTTTCTGCGGCTCCTACACTACCCTATCCAGGTCAGCGCGTGTCTGGAGGAATCCACCGTTATTTCGAGCGATGAATCATGGGGGTGACCTCGCGCAACCCCAGCCAGCCTTGGCCGTGTTTTGTGGACGCTCAGCAGCAGCGAGGTGTCATCACTCATTTGCTTCATCGCCCGAGCTCTCGGACCCCTATTGCATGCTACAGCGAAGGATGGCGGCAGCCACGGCAATGGAAGGATATAGTTCGGTAGTAATAGGTTGGACAGTTATCAAGGAAAAGGAAGGTAGAAGATAAGACAAAAAAGCAAGTATGTATATATATATATATATATATATATATATATATATATATATATATATATCTGGAAATTAAGAGACCACTGCACATTTGAGTGACATTCAAATGAGTTGACAGTCATATTCAAATTTGCAGTGGTCTCTTAATTTTGAATATGACCATGAACTCATTTGAATGTCACTCAGCAACCGAAGGATGACATCAGAATACATGCAGTGTATACATACAAGTTAATTATTTCAAAGAGTACCTGAAGGGGTAGTATATGCACTATTCTCAATTAAATATAGGGTTGAAAGGATTTCTAAATCATAGTATTCTTTGTCGGAATTGGGGTTGTATATATATATATATATATATATATATATATACTTGCTTTTTTGTTTTCTATTTTGCTTTTCCTTGATAACTGTCCATAGTACCTGAAGGGTGGTATAAAGTAGGATAGTGTCTCAAGAGGCCTTGCTTCATGGTCATTTGACTGGCAATTAGGGTAACTTGACAGGGAGGCTCTGACTAAACAGAGACAGCCTCAGATGTGGAAAGAGCCTCAGGTCACAGAGTTATTCATGGGTGAAATGGTAAAGAAATGTTAAATAGATAAAGAGGTACTGCAGATAACTGAGCCTGTTCCGTTCCTCTGTTCGGTTTTGGAGGAGATTTTAATGACGTTGGCTTTCGGTCTGAGCTCTCTGTCTGATGTTGAGGTTGCCATCTCCATGGAGACATTGAACGACAAAAACACCATACTCCAGGCTTCAGGGGGAAAAAAGTGAAAATTGAGTATTAACTATTACTATTAACTATTAACTATCGACAGTGATTTTCAAAAGGAGTATGGAATAAATAAAGTTACCGTAACGAGTGGTCTTTGATGATACCCACACACATAATCGTCCATGTACAACATGTCTATTATTTTTGATTCCTTCTGCTCTTTTACTCTTTCTCTTAGTCTTACTCGTCCCTCAGATTCACTCACTCTGTTCCCTCATGATATTTCATCCTGAACGTCGCACAAAATCAAATGGGAAAACACCCCCCCGCCCCCCTCCCCACCCACTGCGTCCAAGCTATGCAAGCTATGCGCTGGTAATTGTTCAAACGCCATGGGAGTCTCTTCTATCTAAGACTCAACCCCCCAACCCCACCACCCCCAACCTCTTCAAGAGTGCCTTTTCGTAAGATGAGGGCACCCATCATCACATCAGAGAGTCTCTTGACTGTCCGTCCAGTGGGAATCAAAGACAGAAGCATGTATAATCTACCGTTTACAATGGACAGCGATTGCGGATATTCTCTGTATACAGTACATTGGTTCACTGTAGATCTGAACCAATCTGGCAGACTGCAGATAACTGAGCCTTTTCCGTTCCTCTGTTCGGTTTTGGAGGAGATTTGTATGGCTTCGGCGTTCGGTCTGAGCTCTCTGTCTGAGATTGAGGTTGCATTTCCATGGAGACATTGAACGACAAAAACACCATACTGCAGGCTTCAGGGGGAAAAAAGTGAAAATTGAGTATCAAATATCGATCGTGATTTTCAAAAGGAATATGGAATAAATAACATTACCGTAACGAGTGGTCTTTGATAATACCCACACACATAATCGACCATGTAGGACATTAAAAATAATGTGTCTATTATTTTTGATCTGTCCATTCTGTCTGCCTGGGGCCCATGATACAGAGCAGCACCTCACATCATGTGTCAGCCTTTTTGATCTCATATACAGTACCACGTGTAGTCTGAAAATGCAGCTGTACAAAGATAGATAAATGGATAGATATATACTGTAGATAGATAGATACAGCAAATAGATAGATTAGATAGAAGGCTGTTTAGCCTTCATGTGTATATTATGCGCCATACAACTCCATGAGGCATATGTGTCAGAACCTGTCTAAAATTGTTACAGTTGAGTGACAGCAGCCGGTTACTCTGGAGCCATCCTGCACGGCCTGATTGATCAAGCTCCCTTCAATTTACTGCCACTGCATCCATCTTACACCCCATGTGACTAACATAACTTTGTTCCCCACCACGTTAACACACACACACACACACACGCTCACACTGACACTCACACACACACACACACACACACACAATGAAAAGCCAATAATGTGTCTGTTTGGGCCACCCTCCCTTTTCATCGACTGCGCTGCACGCGTGGCAACACCTGTCGAGTCCTCATATGGAAAATGTCAACACGCAACGCTCCCCATTCATCAGACGGGGGCCACTGTGGCGCACTCCCTGATGGGCAAGACTTAGACGAGATGCTTTTAAACGACCACATCCCATTTCTCCCCCTTCTTTCTACTGTGTCCGCTATTCATTTCGAGACGCTGGGCATATGCAGGCACTTGTGCGGTCATTAGGACGGGAGGGGATTGGCCTGTAATCAGACTTTTGGAAAAGTAGGAGACGGGGGGGGGTGGCTTCGAGACGTCAATTTGGACAGCTCGGGCTTTTTTTTTTCACTGTAATAATAGCGTCTAACAGTCAATTTTTGATTGACGTCCATGACTGAGAGCTCTCTCTCTCTCTCTCCCCCTCTCTATCCCTCTCCCTCTCTCTCTCTCTCTCCTCTCTCTCTCTCTCTCTTTCATCTTTCAGAACAATCACAGCAGCCATGGAATGAAACAATGGAAATCTTTAACAGATTGCTCTATCTGCTGCACATAGAATGTTCGATCGTTACAACTGTTGCAAACATGCAAACTTTGGAAGGCATTCTCGGTTGTTGTTTCAAAGCAACCGCACTTGCTGCCTCGCTCCCCAGTTAGATATCTTAAAAGGCAGCAGTTTTACCCCTTTCAAACACACCCCATGTGTCACATTGGCACTTGTGTTGTTCAGTTCTGATTGGTCTACAGAGACAAAGAAAATCACACATTTGAACTTCTCCGATTGATGATAGCATGTTGGAGAGGGAACTAATGTTTTGGTTTCACAATCATGTAAGTATCGATGGTTCCCATGGCTGATTGACCATTACTTGTCTAACAGATTGATTCAGATTCACAGTGAAACGAACGGCAAATGTACTGTGTGCAATATACAGAGAATGTCCGCAATCGTGGTCCATTGCAAACGGTAGACGATACTCGCTTCTGTCTTTGACTCCCACTCGACAGACACTAGAGAGACTCTCTGATGTGATGATGGGTGCCCTCATCTTACAGAAAGGCACTTGTAAAAGGGTGTGTGTGTGTGTGTGTGGGTGGAAGTCTCGGATACTGTAGAAGAGAGAGTCCCGTGGCGTTTGAACAATTACCAGCACATAGCTTGGACGCAGTGGGTGGGGAGGGGGGCAGGGGGTGTTTTCCGATTTGATTTTGTGTGGCGTTCAGGATGAAATATCATGAGGGAACAGAGTGAGTGAATCAGAGGTAAGAATTATGGGCCAGACTCAGAGGACTGGGCACGCACCAAAGCAGATGGACAAGAGAGAGCTTTTTGTTACCATGTAACAGTAGCGACAGTATATGTTGTTTCTGTTGACAAAACAGCAGATGGAGCAAGACTACAGAAGTGAAGTGTCTAGTGTGAGGGTATCACACACACACACACACACACACACACACACACACACACACACACACACACACACACACACACACACACACACACACACACACACACACACACACACACACACACACACACACACACCTCTGTGGTAGCCACACACACACCTCTGTGAGCCCCAACTCTCTTCACACCACTCTAAGGCCCAAAGGAGCACACACACACTCCTCCCTCTCCCCAGTCAGAGTGGCTTTGGCCCTGGGAAGCCACTCACACCACCCTGCAGCCACACACACACACACACACACACACACACACACACACACACACACACACACATAAAAGAGCATTTACAAAAGATGGAAAGAAATACAAAAATATTTAAAAAATATTTTCTATCGACAGAATGCTTGGTATCCTTATTTATTTAATTTGTAAAATGAAAAAATAAAAAATAAAATCACACAACATGACTGTCAAAAACCTCTTCTATCCGCTTGAGTTGGTATGGAATTGACTTTAATATACCCTTGTGACTTAGCTGAATTCTATTGGAGTTGAGTGGTGCTGTTTGGAATTCAGACCTGTCTCTATAGGCTGTGATATTTCTCCTCTGTAGTGTAACCTTTCACATGCTCTGTGTTTTTTTACTTGGCCACAGATCTTAAAGGTGGGAGCTGCCAGTTACCCTATGTCCTTGTGCATAGCAACTGTCAGATCTCCCTCTCTCTTTCTTTCTTTCTCTCTCTCCCTCACTCTCTGTCTGTCTCTCTCCCTCCCTCTTTCTCTCTCTCTGAATGGACTACTCTAAGAGACGAGTGATGTGAGAGATGTATTGAATCAAAATAATAGTAAATGCAGGTTACAGGGTAAATCGCAAATCGTGATTTCTACCCCTAAACTTTGACCCTGGCTCTCTCCATCTTCCTAGTATTGCACCCATAGACATAATATACATAGACGCCGCATCGACCGCTACTCCCTACTAGCGCTGACGAGACGTGGGGCCGCCATCTTGGATCGGTCATCCACTCCACTCAGTGTAATCTGAGCTTGGTAAAATTATAACTCAAACCGGCTCCTCAACATGTGTGTTAGATCCAATCCCTACTAGATTCCTCAAAAAAGTATATGATAGCTTAGCTCCCTTTATTCTCAAGGTAATAAATACCTCATTAGAAACAGGTATATTTCCAACTGCTTTTAAAACCGCTGTTGTGAAACCTTTACTTAAAAAGTCAAATCTTGACCATACCAA
This sequence comes from Alosa alosa, assembly GCF_017589495.1. Taxonomy (NCBI): domain Eukaryota; kingdom Metazoa; phylum Chordata; class Actinopteri; order Clupeiformes; family Clupeidae; genus Alosa; species Alosa alosa. The sequence goes on along the minus strand of NC_063195.1, from coordinate 24,515,996 downwards.
TCTGAGCAACTACAGGTCAATATCAAATCTACCGTTCCTGAGCAAAGTACTTGAAAAAGTTGTTTGTAATCAGTTAAATACCTTCCTCAACGAAAACAGTATCCTTGAAAAAGTCCAATCAGGTTTTAGATCAAATCACAGCACAGAAACGGCTCTAGTAAAATAGTCAATGATCTCAGACTGGCTACTGACTCAAACAAAGTCTCAATCCTTATTCTTCTGGATTTGAGTCGCGGCATTTGACACCATTGATCATACCATCCTAATTCACCGCCTTGCGAAGTGGGTGGGTCTCTCTGATAATGCTCTAAACTGGTTTCAAACCTACATTACTGGCAGAGATTTTTATATCAGTCTAGGAGATCATGTATCTGAAAAACATGACTTTCATTTTGGTGTGGCCCAGGGCAGCTGCCTTGGTCCCCTGCTATTTTCCCTATATCTGCTTCCATTGGGAAACGTCATAAGTCAGCATAATGTAAACTTCCACAGCTACGCAGATGATACCCAATTGTATATTTCTGTGGAGCCAACTAACCCAGATGGCCTTTGCTCCCTCACTGCATGCCTAACCTCCATTAATCAGTAAATGAGCAAAACTTTTTTGAAACTAAATGATGACAAAACAGAGGTACTTTTGGTTGGACCAAAACTAAAGCGAGATATTGTTCTTAGTAATCTGGGGAACTTGGCACCAGGTCAAACCAAAAGTAACAAGCCTGGTGTCATCTTAGATGCAGAGTTAAGTTTTAAGCCCCATATCAGTAAAGTTACTCAGACAGCCTATTTCCACTTGAGAATCATTGCCAAAGTCTCGCCCTTTTAACTCAACAAGATGCAGAAAAACTAATTCACGCCTTTATCACTAGCAGGTTAGACTACTGCAATGCACTTTTCACTGGTCTTCCCAAAAACATCTAAAGAAATTGGCACTCATACAGAACTCTGCGGCTAGACTTTTTAACTAAGACTAAGAAGAGAGAACACATCACCCCTGTGTTGGCTGAACTGCACTGGCTCCCTATTTCCTATAGAATTGATTTTAAGATTATGTTAATTACTTACAAAGCTCTGAATGGCATAGCACCTTCATATATCTCTGAGCTTTTAATATCTTATCAACCACAAAGGAAACTTAGATCATCCAATTCTAATCTTTTAATCGTACCCAAAGTGCTCCACAAACAAAAAGTGGAGAAGCTGCTTTTATCCATTATGCCCCAAACTATGGAACACCCTGCCTCTGTACATCAAGCAGGCAAGTTCAGTAAATATTTTTTAAAAAGATCTGAAAACATACCTGTACAGGAAAGCTTTTAGTTAACTCATCTTATCCTGTAGACTACTTTTTCAGATTATTCTACATCTGCTGCTATTGGAGGGCGCAGCCAGCCAGAAGCAGATGGGCTCCCCCTATTAAGTCAGGTTCTGCTCAAGGTTTCTTCCTGGAATATGGGAGTTTTTCCTTGCCACAGTTGCCATATGGCGTGCTTGTGGGGGGTAAGAGGGTTAAGGCTGCCAGTCTTATGACATGTCATTTTCTATATTTTTTATATGTTGCTGAGTGGATCATAAACGGCCCCTAGCAATGAAGAAAAGTGATTGATAATGACTGACTGACTATTATTGTGTTACATGCTTCAAATGTAAAGCACTTTGAGCTGCATTCTGTGTATGAAAGGTGCTATACAAATAAAGCTTATTATTATTATTATTATTATTATCTCTTTGGCTGGTGCAATGAGCTGTCAGCGCATTAAATTAATCATACTGAATACCGAACAGATTTTCACGCGGGTTTTTTTGCTGCAAAGGTCATACATGTAGCTATGATACAGCCACATTGTTTGAAAATACAAAATACAACCAATAGTACGGTAATGTTAAATCTTACTTGTGAAAAGTAAATCCCCCAAGTATGGTCCGCCTATTTGAGCAGGAACATGCTGCACAGCGCTGTCATCTTGTGTTTTCTGCTGCAACGCAACGAGGAGTATGACCGGTCCAAGATGGCGGCCGCATTTCTTGTTTCCAGCAGCCAATGCGGCGTCTATGTATATTATGTTTATGATTGCACCTATTGTCACTTCATTCAAATATTTTCTTTCAGACAATCAGTGTTCGCCTAGAAATCTAGACGCACCCTAGCGGCAGCAAATGTAATTCACAGTCAGGGTAGTCTAGCAACTCTCCGTTGGCTTGCGAGCTGGAAAAAACAAACTTCTGTCAGGCCAATCACATCGTGTATAGAGTCGGTGGACGGGCTTAGCATACTGACGGCAGAGTTGCGATGGTTACGCGTGAATTCACTGCTACTTGAAAACAAAGAAGATGGATGCTGCTGCTGGCGAACAGCGCGACTCGAATTAAGCTTTTGGCAAGCAAAACGTTTGCAAAAGTTTGATCAACTAGCCAACTGGCTCCGCTGGTGGGAAAACGCATGGGACTCATGAGTTGTTAAGGTTATTCTATTGCAATTTGAAAGACAACCGTTTATCCCGCCCCTCGGATTGAGCACTGCCAACAGTGAGTTCCCAGACCCTACATCTTGATGTGGGTCTGGCTCGTCAGGCTAAATCAGTGTTTCTTTTTGTCCAAAAAATAACCCCCCCTCCCGGAGATTATTCTGTCTCGCCTCTGAAATATGACAGAGTAAATAGAACCCATTTGAGCTTTTGCTTATGCCCGTGAGCTAAGCCTGCACTGACGACGACCTGACACATTCCAATTTGTTCCTCCTTTATGTCGTTCCTTCTGTTTTATGTTTTTTTCTCTCTCTCTCTCTATCTTTTGCCTCTGTACGTGACTGTCTGTTCCTGCGTGTGAAGACAAGGCTGACATTTACTTTTTCAAAGCCGGGATCGGCCGCATGTCACTTGGTGTCCACTTGGCGTGTCTTCGGGGTTGTCAAAAAATGAGGACTTTTTGACGGGTTTTCATGGTACGGGGTTGGAGTAGGGTGGGTGGAGGGTGGAAGGGGTTTCTGCTCACCAGGTCTGCTCACCTGCTCAGTAAAATTGCTACCCTCTCCAGTGTGAAGTATAAAAGAAACACACACACGCACACTCATGCAGGGGAAGGCAGGGAGTGATTGCACATGACAGCAAGGGTCAGAGAGAAAAGTGGGGAAAGAGAGAGTCGATGTGTATTTATTTTTATTTTGTGTTTGAAGTTGCAGACAAGGAGTATTGGTTTCTCCTTAATCTCTGTGGGACAGATGGGATTGCTTTTGCTGCAAAAGCCGTCCTTGCAGACAGAGACTCCCTGTTCAAGTTTATTTACCTAAGTGTCAATTACAGTTTTTGGTCAGCAGGTTTTTTAGTGAGGCTGAACCAATGGAAAGGATTGCAGATGACAAGTTGTGTTGTTGTGGGAGCGTACCTATGTTCCCCGGGTCCTATGTTCCCCGCTTTGTATGGGACCGGGGAACATAGGACCCTAACCCTAACCCAACCCGTTGTGGTGCTGTGGTGCACAACTCAGCCTCTGAGCACCTGAGCATCTTAGCAAGAGCACTAAAAAAAACAGTATCTTACCAGTGACTTTTGAGCGTTTGTGATGGTTGAGTTTGTCTGAGGAGATGTTAATCAGTATTAAAACAATCTTATCACTTAGCAACAATGACAAAAAACAAACATTATCTTAGCATTCTTGACATGGGAAGGACTGTGGTAGGCTATCAAATCCAGAAGAAACTAGAAAGATCTAGCTATGACAGTAAGTTAATAAAAGCTGTTTAAACAGTTCATTTTCCTGCGGAATCTTTGAGTAAATACCTGACATGTGTTTGTAAGACACCTATACGCAATTATATGTCAAAGAACACAATGAATCTTTCTGGCTTTTATTTACAATATCCTTCACTCTGTTTGTGTAGGCTCTGTTGCTTTGTTGTAGGCTCTGTTGACATATAATAGAACTGGAACATTCCTTTGAAATAGGAATATCCTTTAGTATTTTAGTACCCTGAAAACTTCAGAGTTCAATGAGCACAATTTGAATTGTCTCTGCGAGACACTCTGGCAATGAGTAACGATGCACGTTACTTTTGCCACTTGTTTCGCGGGGAGCCAATCACATCGGTGTATCTGCTGGTATCTGAGGTGAGCTAAACAGATGAAAGTCGTAGTGTTATCCAATTGCGTCAAAGTCCGGAATCAGTCAGTACACATTGGTCGTATTGTGTTATCCAATTGCGTGCAGTGAGATTTTCAAATGCACGCTTGGTGCTGCCTTTCGAGTTGGCCCATTACATTATTCGTGGCCAGACCCTTAATCTTTCTACATTACCAGGGTCTGGAATCTCCAGGCTAGTATTTTAGTGCTAAGGGGAAAAAAAAATCTGTAAAGTGCAACTTGACTTCACTTTGACACTGCATGCATGGGATGTAAAATATTAAAAGCCTTCTACTTGCTTGGTAGTCAGCGAACAATAATCATGTTGGACAGCCCTTAAGCTTGATATCAGAAAAGAAAATCCCCAACAGAACGAGCGTCACCACTTCTCCGAAATCATCCTCATTGTGTGCGCTGAGTGAATGTGGGGCAGACTGTATTGATTACTGTATTTTTAGCGCCTCAATCATATGGCTTGGACACAGAATAAGGTGTTTTTGCACCTAACAGCAAATAGCATTCAGCCATTTTAATGTAAAGCAGAGCCTTTATTATTAGAACAGATAACGATCAGCATCGATCATCGGAGCCACAGGACTAAATGCTGTTGGATGTGGGGACGCATGTGTTGGATGTGGGGACCAGGGCTTGAAAACGAAATTATTTTTCAAACGTTCCGTTCCGAACGGTTCAGGTAGGCCTATGTTTAATGTTTTCGTTCTTGCATGCGTTCCGCCACCAACATATCGGTCCTGAACCGGTTCGGAACGCAAAATATCGTTCGTTCTTAGTTCCGGCAGTGTTTGGCGGGCCTATCAAGTCTATTTTTGTGGACTTTACCTTAGAATAGACGTAGGCTATTCATTTCCCCTTGATTTAGCCTATACCGTAGCTATGCCCAGAAATAATAAATCACACAGGCGGCATCCAAAAACATTCAGATGGGCTATCCATCCCATAGCCTACAGACTTACTGTAGGCCTAACCTATGCCTATAAATAATTTCTTATCAAAAATATTTCTGGATATGTGCTAAACTCCTTACCTGTTGTAGCCTAAGTTTTATCCATATGGAGATCTTCAAAGGCTTGCACTATAATTCCAACCCTGTTTATAAACTAACCCGAAGTGGCAGACGGATAGGTTACATTACAACAGCAAGACAAAATATATACATTTGGACCAAAGGTCCATTTATTTATTTATTTATTTTTCAAACGGCAGAAATCAAATTATTAGGCTGTTATATAGAGAACGAAAAAAAAACCTTATTAACCGGTTTTGTGGATTTCAGAATAACGTTTCTGTTCCGGAACAGTTGAAGACCATTTTGTTTTCGTTTCCGTTTCCGCTCCTCGTAAAATTCCGTTCGTTTTCGGTTTTCGTTTTCGTTCCTTGAACCGATTCGGAGCCCTGGTGGGGTGCATGTGTTGGATGTGGGGTGTTATAGTTCCAATGACACATTGAATTGTTAAAAAATGTGAAATGGGTTGGTTAGGTAGATGGGGGCAGCCGTGGCCTACTTGTTAGCACTTCGGACTTGTAACCAACCGCAGGGTTGCCGGTTCGAACCCCGACCAGTAAGCACGGCTGAAGTGCCCTTGAGCAAGGCACCTAACCCCTCACTGATCCCCGAGCGCCGCTGTTGTTGCAGGCAGCCGGGATTAGTTCACTGTGTGCTGAGTGTGTTTCACTAATTCACGAATTGGGATAAATGCAGAGACCAAATTTCCCTCACAGGATCAAAAGAGTATATATACTTACTTATACTTATACTTAGATAGATAAAGGAAAGTAGATGAGGAGTATATATATTAATATGTATAAATATACATGATACATCAAAGATTGGTACTGAGTGGCAGTATTGAAACTATTGGTTGTAGAGCAGAGTAGTGGGTATATGCAGCATGCTGATCGAGTTACTATTAACATGCCTGGACAACATTTTGCAGCATTTCCATTTCAAAAAGGTCTCGGCGAAACACAGCACACAGTAATTGGGTTCACATCCTTTGGTTTTTAATGTGTTTCCGCTGCTCCGCAGAACCCCCGAGGTAAATCCAGTTCGGGCGGGTTTGGAGTGGGCCCACCTCTCCACCGCACCCCTGCCCCGCAACATTAGGAGTGGTTTCAGGACAACAAAAGTCATTTACTAATTGGGGTGTGAAATCGCAGGGATTTCAAACCATTAGGAAATGCCATAGCACAAAGAAGGAAAGGATTAAAGATTTATAGTTTAAAGAAGTGCTGTGCTGCCAGTAAGGAGAAGAAGAAAAAAACCTGGATGTAATTTTCATCACTTCTCTCCACTGCCCCCCTCGACTACCACCTCCCCCACCCTGTTCTCTCTCTCTCTCTCTCTCTCTCTCTCTCTCTCTCTCTCTCTCTACAGTACATCCTTCCACCTTCTTCTGCCTCACATCCCTCCACTGTCCCTCAACAATTCACTCTAATGACGGTGACTTGCGCAGAACATCATAAATCTCAGCCCCTAGTGAAAGTGACTGTCTCATCAACCAAGGTGCCGCGCTAGGCAACCGCCAGTGCCAGAGCTCGACACTGCCCCGTGGGCACCTGTTCAAATGCAATCTGCCCCTCCCGATCACCTAGTGCCTGTTCATCATATGCATGTTTCTTAACGATGGCCCTGATGCTCGCATGTGTGTTCATTACTGCTGGCGTTGTCTCTGCTGGTAGCCGAGAGTTAGTTTGATTATCCGCGGCGCATGACGGATGGTGACGAGCGAGCTGAGCTGACAGGGCTCTTTTCGACTCCCTGCCTTAATTCGGTTTGCCTCGCGCCAAGAGGCCCGTGTTTTCCACGAAATGTAGCAGCAGGACTCGTTTTTTTTTTTTTTACCTCCTCGACCGATGCAGGTGTCACCTTGATGATGGGAATAAGGTTACTGGGTAGAGAGCTTCCTGTCGGTGGAGTCAGCAGAGCTCGGAATGTCTTTAACATTTAGCCGCGCTCGTCAAATTCCGGCCATAAAACGCCTGTAGTATTAGACTCGAGAAAAGGCTTTGTAATATTAGCGCCGCTCTCAGCGTAAGCTCTTTATAGTACTTTTTTTTTTTTTTGTTGGCTTTAAAACTTCTCGTTCATCGAATAGGACTAGTTTCCTCGATAACATTTCAGTCAGACAGAACTTTGAGAGATGCCACTCTCCACTTAGTACAAATTGTGGGGGAGAAGAAAAAAAAAGCTCTCTGACAAAACAAGGTCACCCCCAGACATTTTTCGAACTGTGAAGTGTATCGAGAAGCTTAACAGTCAAGGAGAGCGTGTCAGCAGCACCCAGAGCTGAGGGAGCCCCTACGAAGCCGAGGGAGATATATGAGCCGATAGTTATTCATAGACCAGCTGTAATCGGGTGCAGACTTGTGGAAAGCGCTTGAAGGGCATCATAGGAAGGGAGCAGAACACTCCGGAGGAGTTAGTTTCTCGAGGTTTTCGTGTAGGCCATACAGAACAGGTGCTCCCACACCTGGCTTAGTTCACCTCGCCTCGCTCGAGAGATTAAGGGTATTAACTGTCTGGGGAGGCAGTCTGGGAAATGGAATGCTCGCTTGAGGGAGAAGAAGAAGGGAGAGAAAAAAAAAAAAAGCAAGTGGAGCAAAATCTCGCAACTACACCTGATCGACCGTGTGACGGGCGTGGCTGGGGGACTCAGGGGAGGAATTTGGCCTCACCTCGCCCATTGTGTGTCTCACTTTTTTAATTAGCGTATAGTCACACTCCTCATATGTTTCTTTTGTTACTCTTTTGTTTCGGTTTTTCGCCCCACTCTGTTTATGGTGGCACTCGACACATTCCAACCCTCTGTCAAGGAGCCAGAACAAAATGGAGCACGTATTTATTGTCACAATTCTGCTGCAAACCAGATCTCTAGAGAAGCCATGGAAAAGGAAAACCGAAAGCATTATTCTGAATGGTGTAGACGTTTTTGCTGCAATCGAGACGAGTCCCCACAGTCAATATGCAAAGCATTGTTCGACTTAATCCTTCCCTGCCTAATGATGCAAATATATGCGGGTAATTATTTCCGACACACAATGCTAACTGCTGTAAACCATGTCATGGGGTTAAGGGGTGTGTGTGGTTGTGTATTAGTTGGGAGGGCTGTTTGGTTGAGTGGGGGTTGGGGATTGGAGTGTTGGACAGCCCAGTCAGATACGTTGGGCGAGTAGAGACATGTTCTTGAGTGATTTCTTTCCAAACCGTTGACTTGATGTAAGGAACATTAGCATTTGTATTAGCGGTGGAGGTAATAGTAGCTGATGCGCCGCTATCGGTGCGTTTGGCTTGGATCAGCCTGAGAACAGGAGAGGCACTCGTCCAGATTAGCCGCTTGTAATGCACTACGTGGCTAATAGCTCCACTGTCATCAGTGAATGCTCAATCCCTCGCACTTCGCTTACAGGATCAGCTGCTGTTGCCTAATCCCCCTGTGACATCTCTCTCTCCCTCTCTCTCTCTCTCCCTCTCTCTCTATTCCTCCATCCTCTCTCTCACACACTTTCTTTTTTTCACTACATGCACCTTTCGTTTCATTCTTACATTATCATCAAAATTCCCTCCGTAGGAAGTCTGTGCAGGTTATGTAAAGGTGTTAACTGAACTGAAGGGTCAGACTGTGTGTGTGTGTGTGTGTGTGTGTGTGTGTGTGTATGCGCGCGTGTGTGTGTGTGTGTCTGTGCGTGCGTGTGTGTGTGTGTATGTGCGTGTGTTTGTATGTGCGTGTGTGTGTGTGTATGCGCGTGTGTGTGTGTGTGTGTGTGTGTGTGCGTGCATGTGCCAGTAATAGAGTTACATCTGTACTTTTTTTCTCTCCAGGTGTTTAATGCTTGTATGACTGTACTTGTTAGAGGTGTGTGCATCCTGTACTTGTTAGAGGTGTGTGCATCCTGTACTGTACTACCTCAGTAGAGTAGGTTCTGTGTGTGTGTGTGTGTGTGTGTGTATGTGTATGTGTGTGTGATCATACTGTAACGTTTCACACAAAATGCCAGTATTTTGTTATCTTGTTTAGTATGCAAGCAAAAAAACAGCATTAGAATTAGGTGCATGGGCACTCTGATGATTGACAGCCGGTCGCTACAATACATAGGTTTGTGTAGTTGTGTGTGTTTGTGTGTGTTTGTGTGTTATCTTAAATTAAGGTGAGATTGTGTGCAAAGATGTGTAGTTTTGTTTATATGTGTTATCGTGTATGTGTGTGTGTGTGTGTGTATGTGTTATCGTGTGTGTGTGTATGTGTGTGTGTATGTGGTGTGTGTGTATGTGTGTGTGTATGTGGTGTGTGTGTGTGTGTGCGTGTGGCTGCTGCTGCTGCAGTGCATTTCTCAGCTGGCTGCTTCTCTCTCTTTCTCCCTTTATCCCTCCCTCTCTCTCTTCCTCCCTCCCTCTCCGTCTCTCTCTCCCTCTCCAGATGGCAGGTATCTTTAGTGCTGGTCCCCTCTCATCACTACTTCCCCGCTGCCAGGTCCATCCCATCACGCCTCACTGCGCCTATCTCTCTCCTCTCCTCCTCCTCTCCTCCCCTTCTTTTTCCTCCCCTTCTTTTTCCTCCAACACCTTTCTCCCTCTCTCCCCAGCTGCGACCCATATCAGCTCCTAATCCGTGACACACTCTCCCCGTCAAAGCAGTGAGGGGCACCTATTAGCCCCCGCCAAATATTTATAAGCTCTAATAGTGTCGCGGGCCCTTTGTTTGCGCGGGGCGCCGTATGTATTTTACATAATAATTGCCCGCATAGCTAAGAGGGGAACAATGCCTGTCGTTACAATTAATTATTGAAATGACAAATATTTGCTCAGTAATGAATGAAAAAAACACGACACCCCGGGGTGGATTTTTTGGTTATTTTTGGAGAGGTGGGGGGTAGAGTGTATGTGTGTAATCAAATATTCATTTATTAATGGAAATCAACATGTTTAGAAGAGAAAATAGCCTTGTGAAAAATTCTCTGAGTCGTGCATAAACACACAAACACAAAAAACAGTCAACACCCACAACAGAACAGTAACACTTTACTTGAACCCAGTATTCATGACGCATTTAAAACGCATTTATAAAGATTTATAAAATATTTATGCTCCTTCAAAATGACTCCCAAGTGTGTAAGTATTAATACATAGTAACAACTGCACTATAATGTTTTAGTGTAAAACCTTAGAGCTTGAAGTGGTACAATACTTAAAGGGGAGATCCAGTCTAAAATGGATTTTGGACATGCTTGATAACGAGTTCGAACGTTCGTTGGGGAGCAAAAAAAAAGCTAATCTGAAGCATTCTAAACTAGCCTGTTTTTAGCCGATGCTTCCAAAATGCTAACACTAGTAGTGGTCTGGCATTTCTCATGGTAAAAAGATTGCTAATTTTAAACCATTTTATGAGGCTCAAAGTAGCTCAACACTTCTTTGGTAGTATAATGAGGGTCCTAACATATAAAACAAGGCATTGACAACTTTGTAAATGTACAGATAGTTTATTAAAAAGGACTATACGGACAATACCTTGAGTCATTTGCCGATTGACGCCATCTTGAAATTAAGTCCCTACAACATAGATCTCGTGTTTTGACGAAAGTAAATGGGAAGTAGCTACAAGTGTCGGGTTACTTTCAGCCTCGTAATGGTTTAAATTTGTCAATCTTTTTAGAAATGCGCTATCTCTACCAGTACTAGCATTTTAGAAGCATAGGCTGAAAACAGAATAGTTCAGAATGCATCAGATTAGCGTTTTTTTTCTCCCCAACGAACGTTTGCCTTGTCAAATGCTGTTTATTTACCAAATGCTCTTTAAGTGGATTGAGATAACAGCTGCCGAGGTGTCCCGATATACAGAATTAATGAACAAGGTGGAGGCAAAGAACTCGTGAAGTTTCCTCTGTCAAGTTCATCCATTCTGTATGTTTGGACACCTTGAAGGCGTTTTTCCTGTGCTTAAGGCCAATTTACACCATCTGTTTTTAAAATGCGTATCAGTCACCTGCCTGTCGTCTGTCTATTTTCAGCGATATAATCAAATTAAAATCAATGTAGCAATTTACACCAGTAGTGCTGATCGCTCATATTACAGCCGGCATGTTTTTAAGCTTCACTTCTGTTGTCAGACTATAAAGCCTACAATACAAAACTGAGAGAGGCTGTGCAAATTTACTAATTTGCGTTTTACTCACACCTACAGTACATCTTGCTTTGTTTATTATGGTTGTTAAAGTTACCATTTAAAGACAGTTGACATGGAACAGTGATTAAACTTTTTTTTTCTCTTTTTTTTCTTTCATACTGTAGGTGTTCTAACATACAGAATGAAGGGCTTATAAGTGCTATAACATCATAGTGCATAGTGCAGTGATTTCTGTAAATATTTATATGGGCTCATGTGATATGCTTTTGGTGCATTAATGTGTGTTTATGCTGCTCAATGGATACTGAGTGTGAAGTGTTCTGCCATGGCCGCGATAAGGACAGAGGAGCAGAGAAAGGTAAACAAACAGTAGCCGTGGAGACAGAGCGATATCACTGGTGTACCTCGACTCCACCCGACCATATAAAAGGACTTAGCCGGCGTGACAAGCTCCACTAGTAGTAATGCTATTGTGGATTCATCAGGATTCACTAACGCAGAGACTACAGCGGCTAACATTATGAAAGCTCTTCATGCTGCTGTATTGGACTGGCGTTACCATACATGTGTTGTCAGCTGATGTCAAATGACTTGTCAATGTCATGTCACTATTGTTGGTAATTATCATGGCAGCTCTCTGAGTTTTTTAAGCCAAAGCAGCTTAATGTCACCTAGTAAGTCACCTTATTGCATGGCACAGGGTCATGACAATTGCATATGACATTTGCCATTACACGTTTCATGAAGCGAGGTTTGTGTAAAGTGTTACTAAAATAACATTCCATAGTTCGGTACGTGCTAACAATGTTATCTTGTTATGCTACTGTCACTACTGTTCCCAATCGTACGAGTCCATTCAGCTCTACTGAGGGTGCTGCTTTTAGGATACCTCGGATGGAGGGGCAGTTATTTGTGTGCGCTTTAGTGTGGGTGATTTGGGGGGCATGGGTTGAACTTCATGGGTGTGTGTGTGTGTGTGTGTGTTTGTGTGTGTGTGTGTGTGCTCGATGTGAATGGTTCACAGGGCCTAGAGGATAAAAAGTTTGTCTGCAGCTCTGTTTTGTAATTTGGGGCCTGTCAACACACCACCACACCAACCTC
>NC_063195.1:24491140-24496140 GCF_017589495.1 Alosa alosa | reverse complement strand
TTTGATGGGCTGTAGTTAGCAGGTGCGTATCCCACAAAAGGCACCTGCTGCAAATAGCCTATAGGAACCTCCATGCCAGGCACACATTTAATGGGCTGTAGTTAGCAGGTGCGTATCCCACCAATTCCGGCGGCATTCAGGCGGCATGATGGTCATGATGGCCTCTCTGATGTGTTACGCTGTGCGTAACCTGCCTGCGGTGCATGCAGGACCTCTGGGTCAGCCTCCGGAGGAGGAAGGCGAGTAACACCTGTGTTCCACTCGGGCAAATAATTCTCCTTGTGGATTTCGCAGACGTTGTGGAGGATGCAGCAAGCATGAACAATGTCCGCCATTACTAGGATGTCCACATCATTGCGCTTGGCAAGACACTTCCAACGGCCTTTCAAACGCCCAAATGCGTTCTCCACCACCATTCGAGCAGAGTTCAGACGGTAGTTGAAGCGGTTTTGTTCTCGGGTCAGTTGACGGTGATGAGTGAACCCCTTCATAAGCCACTTCTTCAGCGGATAGGCTGCGTCTCCAATTATATGGATGGGTACCTCCACGTCATCCACAGTTATGGATTTCTGTACACAAATCGAATAAATATTGTTAGGCCTACTATATGGATGATGTGCGTAGCCTATACAGAATTCAGTGATAGGCCTGTACATGCCTAAATTAAGAATGCCCAATGTTTGATACGTACCTCACGTGGAAACAAGTAACCATCTTGTTCTTCGGCCACTTGGAATAGGAACGAGTTGGTGAGGACCCTGGCATCGTGTGTGGAACCCGGCCACCCCACATAAGCATCTGTGAAGCTACATAAAAGAAAACCCCATTAGCTAAACAAATCTTCAAATGCACAAGCTATATTTTAAACAACACAGGACTCAATAGTAATGATGCTTACCAGCAATCGTGGTCAACAACCGCTTGTAGCACAATGGAATGCCAGCCTTTTCTATTGTAATAGGAATTTGGATCATCCCTCGGTGCAATGATGGGAATGTGAGTTCCATCGATGGCACCTGCACACATTGGGTACCCTCGTGCCGTGAATCCATCCACTGTCTTCTGAAGTTGATCCCCTGTTGGCATGGAGATAAAACGCGCGGACAGGCTGTCTTTCAAAGCTGCGGTTACTTCGCTGGAGCCACCAAACTTAGGACGTACTCAAATGTACCGCGAGTCATTCGAAAATGCTGCACCCACTGTGCATCATCAAAGTTCTCGAGAACATCAGTCCAGAATACTTGGCCGCTTGGTCTCTCGATTCTCCACATCCTCCCTTTCTGTTGACGCCGGGCAAACTGTAGAATCACTGCAGCTCTCTTTCTCCTGTAACGGATTCGTTCACGACGACATTCATTGTCGTAATCTGCTCGAATTGACTGTAGGTCACGCTCCAATCTTTCATCGGTGCTGCGGATGTTGTGGCTGTAAAGGAAAACATGCTGCATTGTTGCAACAACATTCGAAACGAGCGTGATGTATTCACCCTCCATGCTGTAGCCTATTACTAGCCCTCCTGTGACAGCGGCCGCATATATTCTGCGTCACATGCCTCTTGCGAACTTGGGCCCTACGTCATACGTCAAGCCCCCACCCCTCACCCCACCCCTCACTCAACCACACGGAGATTCTGTAATGTGCGTGTATGTCGTTCACACATAGGTCGGTATAGGGTCAGTATAAGGTCCGCAGGTTAGCGTCATATCTGAATCATCCGAAGGGTAGGACCTCCGTTTGACAAACCTCCACATATACTCCGGAGGTTATATCTGAAAGCGCTTAAACAAAGTAACAGCTAAGTAGACCATGCACTGCATAAGTGGATAAGTAGAATACAAGGAAGAACCCTCTATGAACATTATGTTTAGGAATCGGATCATTGGAACTGAAACACACAGTATGCTGCATGAACAGAGAACAACCAAATGCATACATTCATACATACTGTACATACATACATGCAGCATAGTTACACACATACATATGTGTATTATCAAAAGGCAGACCCTCCATAAGGGACAGATGGACAGACGCCAGTAGGATCTGGTCAGTGAGAGGGAGTGCAGCAAGCACAGTGTGTCCATGTCCTTAAAGACGTGTCGCTCTTAGCCACTCTTAGTCCCCAGCCTCGTCTCCAGACCCCACCGCAGCCGAGGGTTGATGGGGGCATCTCGTGTCTCTATCAGTACCCCAACCCCCTCCCCCAACACACATACACACACACACACACACACACACACACACATACACACACACACAAACACACACCACACACACATACACACACACATACACACAAACACACCACACACACACACACACACACATACACACACACACACACACACACACACCACACACACACACACACACATACACACACACACACACACACACACACACCACACACACACACACACACACACACACACACACACATACACGCACACACACACACACACACGCACCACAGCCCTGTCCATCCCTTCCATTAGCGCTCCCCTGAGGGTTACCCCAGAAGGGACTTCAAGTCCAAATCAATCCACTCATCCTTAGCTACCTCTACACCCCACTGACCTCAGGTACGCTATGGACCAGGCCTGTCAACTCCGAGCAGCACTTCTTCGTCCATGTCCTGTTTGGACTGTCGTTTGCTGAAGATTGCCTGAATGAGAAACCTTGTTAAAAATATTGTATTACAGTTTTTTCTGACTGCTTAAACACATTTTTTGTAACTATGGCTTTTTTTGCAAAACTCACTGAGTTCGCAAAACTAAAAGCACAAACACTGCTTTGCACTCAGTTTGCAATTTTTTAACACACACTTTGCACAACTGTAGGCACAATGGCTATTATTTACACTATTTTGCCAACTCTCTGGCACACTTTCTCATGTGAAAACTGTTTTAGATAATTAGTTCACTTTGCAATCAGCCTAAGCACTATAAATAAGCCACAGGTAATGTACAATGGGTACAATGGAGTGAGCAGGAAGAGTGAGAAGAGAAAGAAAATAGCCCTTTACAGACAAAAAAACAGTCTACATGTGGGGATATTGTCATGTCAGGCCTGGATACGTCATTCCAGAATATATTTTTCGGTGCCTTGGACTAGGACATTGCATGTGATGTAGACAGAATTTTTGAGAGAGACGACCCGATGTAGACTGATTTGTTTTGTCTCAGTGAAATGCTATTTTGTGTTTTGACTTGGAAAAACACACTTTTGTTTGTTTTGATGTGTGTAAATAAACACTACAGTAATACTTGAAGTTTGGATCCCTGTATGTTTACAGAACTATGACAAAAGTATGACCTCAAACTGACATAGTCTACCTTGTGCACAGAGAAAGCAAAAAGCCAGATGTGTTTTTATTCATACCATCAGTGTGTTGTTGGCACATTGTGTGCTTACTATTAATGATGGCTTGTGTTTACTGTTAGATCTGAAAACACCATTTTTACGAAGGTGTGAAGAGTTAAGCAAGGTGTGTTAGCTTTTTAAGAGAACTACAATGTTTTGCTGATTGGGTGAGAGGTTTTGCCATTTGTGTGTAGAGTTTTGCAAAAAAGCCATAGTTACACAAAATGTGCTTAAGCAATCAGAAAAAACTGTAAGGATATGTGGTAGATTGTTGTGAATTTTTTGAACTGTCAAAATAGTTGTAGAATTCATATCACATTGGCTTAAAATAGCTGCTGTATATCTTCTTAATTTGTTTTAATGTCATTGTGGTACTACGTTGAAAAATTATGCCTAATTAGACATAAATGTGAGTGAGGGCAAAAAGCCTACACAAACTAAATGTACCGCAGAGCGGTACAAAATATGACTGCCGCCCAGTCCAGCACATTTTTTCCACAAAAATAAATCATGCTGAAAGGCCTATATGATTCTAACTGTCTCACTAAATTGCATTATCTCACTGGTATCTGCTAGACAATAAGTACCAAAACATGATTAGTTCATAGATTTCACATGTAAAATTCATTTTATACAACCCCACCCCCATCTTGCCTGTTCATAATTCTGAGAAATTCTTGAATTGTGTGCATGTGTGCGTGCACACGTTTATGTTTGTGTGTGTGTGTGTGTGTGTGTGTGTGTGTGTGTGTGTGTGTGTGTGTGTGTGTGCTTGTGTGTTATATACATATGTCTACTGTGTGAGTATGTGTCATACGTATGATTACTGTGAATGTATGTGTGTGCGTGTGTATCTGTTTATGCACATGTGTGCACATGGAATGGGTTAACATGACCCCTGGAGGCAAACATACAGAAAAAATTGGTTATCCTAGGCCCTACGGTTCTCAAGATATTCACAGAAAACTGTGTCTGCCCTACCCTCTTTTCGGGGGGTCCAGTCCAGTGGGGGGGGCTACAGATCAAAACGAAAAACGATGGTTCCATGCTATCCATATGGGGTTACATGCCTTCGCTGCGCGGCGGTCATAATAACAGGATTTATTTTCTCTCTAAAAAGTGGCTTGTCAAAGCTTTTTTTTACTGAATGTCCTTCAAAAAAAAAAAAACAGTGGGCCAAAATGGCAGGCGATGCTAACTATAATTAAGGCCCTTGCCATGTTTTGTGCGGGAGGCTAATGTGTTGGAGTGCTATAGCCTGGCCTGCTTTTTAATGATGATGGGTTTTGCAGTCCTTGTCAGCCCATCTTAGCATTGTGCTTTATCGCCGGGTGTGGGCTATCCCCCTCGTAGCAGCGCGTGTGCCAATGCTTCAACCTTGCTGTCACTGTAATAAAATCTAAATCAAGGACACTAATTGCCTTTAATCATGGCAGTGCAACACGCGGACGATGTTGTGCTGACTCCACACGGCATTGTGCTGTCTCCGAGGTACCTGATCTCACTGTGAATGAGACTAACTCTCTCTCTCTCTCTCTCTCTCTCTCTCTCTTTCTCTCTCCATCCCTATTTTTGCCATTATTTCTCTCTTATATTCTCTTTCTCCTTCCCCTGTTTCTCTCTCTCTCTCTCTCTCT
>NC_063195.1:24476140-24486140 GCF_017589495.1 Alosa alosa | reverse complement strand
CACTGTTCTGTATAATTGTAATTGTTTTCCCATTCGAAAACAATCTTGGCTGATTACTGTAGCCATTAGCAGAATCCATCAGTGAACGTGCATTTTAGGCTCACAGTCTGCTTGATGAAATTTAGTGCCTGACTGAGACAAAAGCTAACATTGCAGGGCAGGCACAAGTTTTTGGGCCCTAGAGCTTCAGTTCACTAAACTCATCTTAGCCTTTCCACCTTTCTATTATATTTTAGTTTGGGCACATACTTATTTTAGTTGGATTACGGGTGACTTGTGGTCCACCTTTTTTTTTTTTTTGATATATTTTCAAAAAATCACCTCAACTGCTGAAAAAAATATAGTAATAAAAAAGACTGCCATCTTTTTACAAAGCCTAGATTCAGCAAGTTCTAAGTGTCAACATTCATAGATGTGTGTCTTAGGAAGAAGCGTCCCGAAAAGAGAAAACAAGAATGTAAAACGCTCTGCTACTCACACTTGTCGAGGCCGATTCTCTCGCTCTTGTGATATTTTACCCAGGCAGGCTAGTCACACAGTCGTCTGCATTCTTAACGATTGCCCGGCGCGTCACATTAATCACCATTTGTTGCTGTGAAAGGGAAAAAAAAATATTAAAATAGAAATTCCGAAATCCCTAATGTGCTGAATACTAAGTAATGCAATTTCTGAGAGGGTTTTAATTTTTTATGCGCTTGAATATTATTTACTTTGACATTGTGCAAATGAGGAGGCCACTGGCATTAGGAATTCAGACGGGGGAGAAATTATTTTGTTCCGCTGGCCACCATTTTAGTCCTCTGTCTCTCATGCCCACCAGGATTTTGTCTTGACCTTCTACACCAGTTCTGTCGTTATCCATGGCTTCTCTTTTTCATAGTGTCTTACCTTTTTGGACTCTTGGATCTTCTTGTATGTTCTTTTTCAGACTAGTTCTACAGCAACTGCTTGTTTTGTTCACCATCTTGTTGAGGTACAAGTGGAAGGTCTCTCTGAGAACATCCCCTCGCATCCAAGTGTTTTTTTTTTTGCGTCACACTCCAAAGAATCTGGGAAAATGGACGGTTTTAAAAATCACCCCCAATTTAGCTTGAAGTTCAGCCGCCTCTGCTTGCCATCGATTGTTGGCCCCTTGCACTCGCTTGTGCACGCGGCCTGCGTTTTGGATGACACGCTGTTTGCTTGGCGTGCCGTCCACAGCATCCTCATCTTCCTCTTCCCCTTCCTCCTCCTCCTCCTCCTCCTCTTTGTCCTCCCTTTTCCGGCGAAGAGTGCACTTAGTGAGCGGCGCCACAAGAACTAGTAATTGCTTCTGCCATGTCACTGCTTCTGTCATGTCAGAATGAACTCAATGTTTATGTCTACTTTTGTGAATGGCTCTGGCTTATTTGGGTGGGGGGTGATCTTGTTAATTGAACTTATGAAATGGGAGGGAGGAGTAGGGGAATGGACACTCTGAAGTTCTTTTTGTCTTTTTTTGGAGTGTTTTCTTTCTTTCTCTCCTTCTTTCATTCATTCGTTCAATCATTCATTCATTAATTCTTCCTCTGGTTATTTCTTCGATTCATTCGTTTGCGTTCTCGTCCAGAGTGTTAAAGAGCAGAGACTGGATTGCTGCTCCGCGTTCCGCTCGTAGGCGTAGCGCCAGATCACCGCCGGCCTGCATTCTCACCGAGGCCGCTATCATTAAGCGCGACTGTCGAGCGACAACAGCATGCATTGGTCGGGAGACTTAAAGATTTCCCCCTGACAGAGAATAATGAGACTATTGATTGTCCCGCGAGATATTTACCAACGTTCACCTCGGAGCCCACAAAGGGCATCGACGAGCCCAGGAGAGGCGCACCATCCTCTGAGTGTGTGCCAAGAAAATTCTGTGTATTTTTCCCCCAGAAAGAAGGTTCTACAAAGGGCAACTGAATCAGAGATGCACTCACACACGTACAGGATGCTGGCACAGCAACATGATGAATGGGTGGGATCGGTGGGAGTGAGGGCGTTTCTGTCTCAGAGCTATATTTTACACCCATAACCAAGGCTAAAAAATCCCCATCTAAGTCGCTGCTATCCATTTTTATGTAATTAACAGCGCAGTATTTCACGCCGTAATTAAAACCCAAAATCCACTTTTCGACAGCCTAGCATCCATTTTGCGAGCAATTAGCGGTGCCTTTTGTTGTCTGAGTGGTTTATTTCTCATCAAACTGCAGGTCACCTCGGCTGGACGGGCGTGGTATTACGTTTCCTATCAGAGGGAGGCCTTCATGAGAATTAAACTGCCCAAATATTCCCTTCCCAAGGTAAGTCACATTGCTTGGAGCCTGGAGAGCCCCACTCACCATACCTAAATGTGAAGTAATATGGTTTTAATTGAACATTAACTGTGATTTGTATCTGTCTTTATTCAATTGGAGCTTCATTAATGACTCCTACACATTAGATTGAATTCAGAGAGTCCAGGGAATGGCAAATTAACAGTGATTATGCTGAAGTTGTTTTTGTTGTACAGCACGCAGAGTTTAATGGGGTTTAGCTGACCAGGGGTGCGTTTTGTGAAAGCATTGTTGAGCAACTGTCTGTGTTAATTAGTATTGTTTTGAACAATCTCTTTTTAGTTACCGTAGTGAGTGGTTGCTCAGCAAGTCTTTTGGGAAACACAAAGAGTTCTTACAGTTCTCTCTTAGTTCTCACAGTTCCCTCAAAGTTCTCTCACAATTCTCTTGTGTCTCCAAATGATTCCAGAGTTGTCAGTTGAACTAATGTTAGTGGTGAACTAACGTACTCTATGTGTTCTGACTAAAAGTGGAATTACAGAAAAGAAATAGTTGCCCCTTTTTAACCTTCTTTCTCTCATCTTTGTTCTGTTTCTTACAGCATACATATTTTCTGACTTTCATTCATACTTAGGCATCTGCATATGTGGTCTCTCTCTGTCACTCAGTATATAGTATACCTGAGTCTCTCTCTCTCTCTCTCTCTCTCTCTCTCTCTCTCTCTCTCTCTCTCTCTCTCTCTCTCTCTCTCTCTCTCCCAGGACATGCACATCATCAGCACGGACGAAGGCCAGGTGTTTGCCGCCGTGCAGGAGTGGAACCAGAACGACACCTACAACATCTACATCTCCGACCCGACAGGCATCCTCTTCACCCTGGCCCTGGAGAACGTCAAGGCCAGCCGCGGCCTCGGGGGCAACAGCATGATCGACCTGTACGAGGTAAGAGTCCACAACGACTGCCCATGATAGGTAACTCAAAGGGTTGGAGTCATGCTGTTGTAAAGATGTATGCACCCACAATAAGATTGAGGTGCTCAAAAAACAAAAAAAAAGTAAAAAAACAGTATGTTATTGTTAACACATAAAAAAAATGTCCAAACACTCATTTCAATTCTCCCAAAGGAAATGTTTATTTTATCTATCGCAACGTTTCAACGTTCGGCGTTCAAAGTTCTATCTCAACGTCTATTCCATCGTTTCAACATTTCGACTGTATAGTGTAAATGAGTCCCAATGTAGAGACATTCATTCACAGTGGCTCTAGATAAATAGCCTGTGTTTGTCATATTGTGACTTCTTAGTCCACTAAGTGGCTGATTTGATCCGGATTGACAGACCTGTGCAACATCCCATCCAGAGCTCCTCCTTGTGGTTTTATAGTGTATGTTTGGAAGTGTTTAGATTTGTTTGTAAGTCATACCAGCGGACGGCGCACTGCAGGACATTCAGTAGCTGAGGGATAACTGTGATGTCTCAGCAGACTGGACTCTGACCTGAAACTAACGGGGGGCGGGGGGTCAACAGTTTTCGTGTGAAAAGGGTCTGACAAGGGCTGGACCTGTGCTGGCCTCTGTGTGTGTGTGTGGGATGGGGGTTAGCATGGGTTGTTCGCACAGCTGGGATGTAAGAGGGGCCCAGTTTGTGTGTGTGTCCACACCGTGGGCTCAACGTTTTCCACTCTTGAGCAACTCCCTCGGAGCGGTTGTTTGTGTCCAATCTCCGTTCCGCTTGTTTGCGTCTTTCTATTAGCTACGAGCAGCTCTCGTCGTGCATCACACACATTTAAAAAAAAAAAAAGTCCTCACACCAACACACACAACAAAGTTAGCACATTTTTTTTTCTTTTCTTTTTGCTTTGTGTTGAGTGTCGGCACAGAAGAAAGGAAGAACAAGACCAAAGAAGATATATCAAAACTCCACAGCTTTAATGATACAAACTTTTTTTTGAAAAGTCAAAGACAAAAAATAGATCATCATATTGTATTTTAGGGACTTTTTAAGCATAGTTTTTGAAGGCGCCTCTTTTAAAGAGAAACCAGCAGGGAGGTGCATGAGAGAGTGAGTACACCTGGGACGC
Organism: Alosa alosa; assembly: GCF_017589495.1. Lineage (NCBI taxonomy): Eukaryota > Metazoa > Chordata > Actinopteri > Clupeiformes > Clupeidae > Alosa > Alosa alosa. The sequence continues at coordinate 24,481,788 of NC_063195.1, read as the reverse complement.
TCTGATGGTTCATAGTTGTGGCAACTTAATTGTGTGCCTCCTCTGAGAGACCCAGCAGAGGATCTAATCACATCTACAAGAGAGAGAGAGAGAGAGAGAGAGAGAAAGAGAAAGAAAGAAAGAAAGAAAGAAAGAAAGAGTGAGACTAGCAGTAGAGCACTTCCTTGCTAGAACACTTTTGGGAGAAATGTAATAAAATAAAAATAAAACTTGGAACCAAAATTCTTTTGTTAGTGCTCCGTGCCCAGGAGGACTTGAAATCTTAAGACGAAATGGCTCCGAGGAGCCTGAGAAGGGAATTATACATTTAAGGGAAAGTAGGAAGCAGGTGGTTCTGGGCCAGACTTGGAAAATGATTTAAAAAAAAAAAAAAAAGGGGGAAAAAACATTGAGTGGAAAACACAATGGAGAGCGTCTCTGCCTTTGTCCTGAACGCTTCATTTGGGAGTCTCTCAGTGTCTTCGTATTGACGCCAGCTCACAGGGCACCGTAGAAGGCACAGAGTCTGAAGACGCATTGGGGTTGTCCTCATGCACCCCCTGTTAGTCAGCCATTCTGAGATGGGTGTGTGTGTGTGTGTGTTGGATGGTTAGAGTGGGGGGCTATTAGCAGAGAGATGTAGCTCATTTTGGCAGTCTCACACTCTGTCATGTCAGTCGGTTTTCTGCTGTGGTCGGGGTCCAGACAGTGATTGAATTGTTTGCTTATAGTCAGCTCTGTTTACACCACAGTCAAATAGAAAGTGGTTTGTCTGGTGTATTTGGTAAATTTGTGTGTGTGTGTGTGTGTGTGTGTGTGTGTGTGTGTGTGTGTGTGTGTAGTGAGGGGTTGCAAACAACAGGATGTAAGTATTTTGGCATGGTGGTGGGGTCAAATCTAGCATCTGCTAAGATTCCCATATTTTCCTCAAAATGACCCAACTTTCCACTCGTACATCACACAAAGAGCCAGCAGTGCAGAAAAGAAAAAATGAAAAAAAAAAAAAAAAAAAAATGTTAGATTTCATGTCTTGCTCAGGGCAGCTAAAAATATCCCCCCGAATCAGCAGGCGTAGGCAAAGATGACTCGGTTAATGTAGGGAAGCAGAGTGGTGGTGGTGGTGCTGTTGGGTGGGTTGCTGAGTGGTGGGGAGTACCCCCAGCCGTAGGTGGAGATGTGGGCGGCAAGGCTGGTGGGAGACTGTGCTTCGTTCTCGACACCCCCCCCCCCGCCCCCCAGGGCTTCTGAATCAGCAGCTGATCCATATCTGTAATAGATGGCGCCGGGGCTTTCATTAAGGCTGATTGGAGACGGCTCCCTTCCTCCACCCCTCCTCCTGCACCGCTCAGCCCGCCGCAGGAGAACGAGGGAGAGAGAGAAAGAGAGAATGAGAGAATATGAAGGAAATGGTGAGAAAGACAGGAAGAATATAAGAAGGAAAGAAAGAGGGAGAAAGAAAGGGAAGGGAGGAGGAATGAATGAAGAGCAGAATCTGGTGAAGAAGGAATGAGAGAGGCAGAGCAGAGGGACAAGACGGGCCGATGTACTAAGACTAGCGCTGTTTGCTGCATTTGCCATTGCCAGTCTGCAGAAACCGTATGCTAAACCTTCTCTTTTTGCATTTTATTTACCCAATCTGAAGCTCATCTCGTGGTTGCTGCTTTTGTCCACTTCTCTAATGTCATTTGCTTGTGCCCACATAATATGAATAATAACATTCAAACATAGGCAGTTGAAAGGAATCAACTGCGGAGGACAATAAAAGGAAATTTAAAAACAAAAAAAGCCATCAGGAAATAATGCAATACAGTACATGCTAAAGTGTCATCAAACGGAGAGATATTGTTGCACAGTAATTCTGCTCCTCTTCAAAACTACTCAAGCATATGCAGCTATAGCAAACAAATCAAGCAGGCATAGGCTATAAGGAAGTGGATGACATGAGGGGAGGTTAAGATATCAAAAAGGCAAACAACCCAGTGGAACAAACAAGTTTGCTTTTGACATAATCCAAATAAGAAAAAAAAAGGTTGCTTTGAATACTGGTTTCTCCAAGTTTCTCCTAGTCACACATTTAACGACAGCGTGGATGACACCTGGTTTTAACAGGCAGACCATTTTCACATGTGCTGCCACCCGTAGTTATATACTTTGGAATGTCTGAACTATTGCTGTTAATGCTTATTCTCCCATTGTCTTTGTAGCACAAACGTCTCACTTTTCCCCTGACCTTTCCATGAATCCATATGCATGAGTGAGAAAAGCACAATTTGCCATGCAGCCCTCCTGAGGGAGGCAAAATACACTTTCATTCATGCACGGTCTGTTCGTACATATCGTGTCATATTTTAAGGCGCTGCTAGTGAAAAATTAACAGGCACAAATTATTTTGTACATCTGGCCCAGAGAGAGAGAGAGGGAGGGAGAAAGAAAGAAAGAAAGATGGGGGTATTGAAACAAGGAGAGTTGGAGGAGGAGAAGAAAGATCCATGCACTACTTACACTCCTGTCCCATTTATTTCCTTTTGCCCCATGTGAAATATCCCCATCAGAGTCAACTATGCCATTAACGTAATTACAGCAACTACTGGCTCCTTCAGAGAAATAGGGCTGTTCATTTGGGGGCTAATTGAATACCAATGAGGATTTTAGATGTTGATTGGTGTTGTCCTTGGAGTGCTGTGATGCTGAGTGTGTTGTTGTGTTGTTGTTGTTGTTGTTGTTGTTGTTGTTGTTGTTGTTGTTGTTGTTGTTGTTGTTGTTGTTGTTGTTGTTGTTGTTGTTGTTGTTGTTGTTGTTGTTGTGTACGTGGTGGGAATAGCGGGTATGCCCACATCACTGTGTGGAAGGGACACAAGGGATCTCAGAGAGGTTGTTGGCATAGCGACAACAGGATAGTGCTTACAGGTGGAAAACCTGACTTTTGTTTGGCCTGATTTGACAGTACAAACCATAGGGACAGCTGTGAGTGTGTGTGTGTGTGTGTGTGTGTGTGTGTGTGTGTGTGTGTGTGTGTGTGTGTGATAGAGCAAGAAGGACAAACAGAGCCAGAGAAAGAGAAAAAAGATATCAGATGTAATATGAAAGAGCTGGAGTAAGAAAGTGTGTGTGTGTGTGCGAGAGAGAGAGAGAGAGAGAGAGAGAGAGAGAGAGAGGGAGAGAGAGAGAGAGAGAGAGAGAGTATAGTAAATAATTACCTGTTTGATTGACACCCCTGGTAGAGTGAGTTTTTTTTCCCCTCTCATTAGTTGTGTCCATCCAGACTCTGTCTTCCCCCGCACCACTGTCAACCAGTCTGCTTATTAGTGCCACTTTATCCCGGCAGGCCTCATGCCAGAGCATGTCTGACCTGTTCTCTTTCACTCTCTCTCTATCCCCCTTTTTTCTAGCTCTCTCTATCTATCTTCTATCTTTCTCACTCCTCACTCTCAATATATCTAGCTCTATCCCACCATCTCAATTTCTCAGTCTCTTTCTCTCCCTCCCTCTCTCTCTCTCTCTCTCTCTCTCTTTCTCTCTCTGTTTTTCTTAGTTCTGTCTATCACTCTCCTTGTCATTCATTCTCTAGCTTTATCTGTGTATCTATCACTTTTCTTTGTTGCTGTTTTCCCCAGTCTTTCTCTCTGTCTATCTCTTCCCACCTTGTACCCTTCCACCTGTCCACCTGTTCTTCTCTCTATCTTGCTCTTTCTTTCTCTCTCACTCTTTCATTTCTATTCGGGTTTCCCCCTGTCTTTCTCTCTGTCTATCTCTTCCCGCCCTGTACCCTTCCACCTGTCCACCTGTTCTTCTCTCTATCTTGCTCTTTCTTTCTCTCTCACTCTTTCATTTCTATTCGGGTTTCCCCCTGTCTTTCTCTCTGTCTATCTCTTCCCACCTTGTACCCTTCCACCTGTCCACCTGTTCTTCTCTCTATCTTGCTCTTTCTTTCTCTCTCACTCTTTCATTTCTATTCGGGTTTCCCCCTGTCTTTCTCTCTCTCCCTCCCTCGTCCTATCCTTGTCCATCACAAACTCTATCTTTACACCCCCCCCCCCATCACCTTTTTCTCTCGCTCTATCTCTCTCTTGGGAAAGTGGTCAGTCGGTTTCAGACAGGTCAACCCAGCTGTTATTTTTTTTTGTTTGAGGGCGTTTGGGATTATTGAAGATGAGGCGAAAGGGGTCCTGACATTGTCATGAGCCTGTGTTGTCCACCTTGGTGGGCATCCTCTGAACTGCCTGAAGAGAATTGCAGTGAGGGGTGAGAGTGGAGTCAGGGAAGCAAGTGGTAACTTGTCGGTCTTTGTGATTTTTTTTAAAGCAACATAGTCAGTACTGAGTGAAAGAAAGAAAGAAAGAAAGAAAGAGAGAAGGGAGTGAGAGTTAAGCCCGTGAGATAGGAATGTTGGAAATTGAACGTTCTAAAGAATATCTGGGTTCCTTGAATTCAACATGGAGTTTTAGAAGCTTACTTTGCTGCGGAACAAAATCTTCTGTTAGAATGTTCAAAACTTCCCTGCTGGAAGGTTAACTCTCCTTTACTAAACCACTTCTCTATTAAATCACAATGCAACTTTCTCATACTTACACCACAGACAATAAAAGCCTCCAACTGACAAGGTTTACCATTACACTAATAATAAAATAAAAACCTCCTCCCTCTTACATTTTGACAACCCCTTGTCCTCCATTTCCAATTTTAAACAACACCCTTGAAAATGAAATAAGCCAGTGTGTGATGAGAGAAAGAGAAAGAGAGAGAGAGAGAGGTATGATAAATAAAAATGCTAAATAAATAAATCCTTTAAATAAAAATGCTACCTTTTTGACAGCCTTGGTCAGACGAGGAGTCTTTCAGTAAGCAATTCTGTTTTTCTTCCCCCAGGTAGCAGGCATTAAGGGGATGCTGATCGCCAACCGCAAGCTGGAGAACCAGGTGAAGACCTACATCACCTACAACAAGGGCCGCGACTGGAGACTGCTGCAGGCGCCCACCAGCGACATCGAGGGGAACGACATCCACTGCGTCCTGGTGAGACTCGATAACTTACACACCTCTGAACCCCCAAAACAGTGTGCACCCCCCTCTCTCTGACCTATGTGTACAGACAAAGGCTGGGGCAGCGCTACACGCCGTTGCATTTTTAAGAGTCCTTTGGTTCAAGTGGTGGTTCAATAAAGGTGGCTGAAAATGTCAACCTTCTGACCTATGTGCTTATGGACCCTAGTCCCCCAAACCTAACCCCAACCCTAACCCCAACTCCAACCTTTTCCCCACCACCTTGCTAGAATAAAAGCCCGCTGACGTTAAAAGAGAAGCTCTGTCTGTCAAATGAGATGAGATGAGATGGGCGTCCACTCCCCCACCCCCCACCCACCCCCCCCTGTCAGCGGGTGAAAGCAGATGCAGCAAGGGTGGCCTGCGCTGTGCCTCTCTTAAAGACGCCCACAGGCAATTACAGCACACGTCTGGATGCATTAGCAGGGGAATCCCGTCTGTAGGAGGATGGGGAACAGAAGGGCCGGAGCCTGAAGCGTGTTTTTTTTTTTAGAGGGGGAGGAGGGGAGGATTGGAGGACAGTGTGTTGGGGGAATTTAAAAAGGGCGTTTTCTTTGTGATACTTTAATTGCCGGTTGGCATTGCTTTTGATTTCGCCGTTAAATCCTGTTGCCCTTGGTGTCCGCCGC
>NC_063195.1:24403640-24471140 GCF_017589495.1 Alosa alosa | reverse complement strand
ATTTTTTTTTTACATCCATTTTTGGGATCAGTCAAGTGTGGCCACCCTGTTTCCACTTTATCTTTTAAGTGCACTCTGTGTGTGTGTCCCCCTCTTTCTCTCTCTCCTTCTCCCTCTCTCTCCGTTTCTCTCTCTCTGCTTCTTCTCTCTCTTTGTCTCTACCACTTCTTTTGCTCTTGACATCTGTCAATCTCTCTTTCTCTCTCTTTCCCTCCATTAACTCATCCATACTTCTCTATCTATCTCATCTTTCTCTCTCCTCTCTCCCTCTCTCCATCTCACTCTATCTTATCTTCCTCTCTCTCTCTTTCCCCCTGCACTCCCCTTTTCTCTCGCTCACCTCTAACGTCAGCCTCTCCTCCTCTAAGTGGATCCAGTCCCGCGGACACGTTTGTCTGCTGTCAGTGTTTTGGATTCGTTTCATGCTCGTTCAGTTTGCTTGTTTTCGTTCACTTTCAGAGAGGCACATTTGGAGAGTCAGTCTCTCTCATCCAGGTGCAGGAGTCTTAGTCTCCGCACTGTGTTTTCGAGCTTGTCATACAAGTGTGTGTGCATGTGTGTGTGTGTGTGTGTGTGTGTGTGTGTGTGTGTGGGGTGGTGGCTTGTCACACAAGCCCCTCTCTTAGTGTTCTCACTTCTGAAGTGATGTTGATAAGCTGTCAGAATCAATAGATCACGGCTCCTCTTCCTGGATGAAAGTTTCAAAATCTCCTTTTCCCCCTCCTTTTGCTCTTCTTCCTCCTCTTCTTCTTCCTCTGCTTCTTCCTCTTCATGTTCACTACCTCCCCTGTGCTCTCCTCCACTCACTCCCTCTCGTCGTTACAACATGAAACGCTTCTATTTCGGGCCGGTTTTGATCCCGCAGTAAACTTGCCAAGACCCGTGACGTCGTGTTCTTGTGTTCTTGTTCTTGTTCTTGTTCTGTTCTGTTCCGGAGACTTTTTGTCTACCTACCTTCTTTCTTTGGTCTTCTGGTGCTGGTGTGCGTGTATCTCTCCCACACTGCTTGCACTTTGATCGTGAGATGTTTTTTTTTTTTCATCTTTTTTTTTTTTTTAATCTTCAATTTAGCTAATTATGTGTAACCCGAGACTCTGAAGCATTCACCTGAAAATTATTCTGCCCACGATTTCCCCCCTATCGCTCAACAAACCCCTATTTACTCCAAACAAATCAAACAAATGCTTCTGTACCTTTTAGCGTTTCATGTTTCTGCTCTCTCTCTCTCACACTCTTTCTCTCATTATACAGTATGTCTATTTGTATCCAGCTCTAACCTGGATGTTTTCTCTCTCTCTCTCCTTCTCTCTCTCTCTTATTAAATGTTTGACTCACAGTTTGTCTCGAGCACTCTCAACCTCTCTCCCTCGCTATATTTTCTTTGCTAATCCACTCACTCTCACAAAGAGATCTCTTGCCATTATACCCTCTCTCTCTCCCTCTTTCTCTCTCTTTTCTCTCTCCATGTATGCCCTCTCTCTCTCCCTCTTTCTCTCTCTTTTCTCTGTCCATGTATGCCCTCTCCCTCTCTCTCTCCCTCTTTCTCTCTCTTTTCTCTCTCCATTTTCCCTCTCTCTCCCATGTTTCTCTCCATGCCCCTCTCTCTCCCTCTCCCTCTCTCTTTTCTCTCTCCATGTATGCCCTCTCCCTCTCTCTCTCTTCTTTCTCTCCATGTATGCCCTCTCCCTCTCTCTCTCCCTCTTTCTCTCTCTTTTCTCTCTCCATGTATGCCCTCTCCCTCTCTCTCTCCCTCTTTCTCTCTCCATGTATGCCCTCTCTCTCTCCTCTCCCTCCCTCTCTCTTTTCTCTCTCTCCATGTATGCCCTCTCTCTCTCTCCCTCTCCCTCTCTCTTTTCTCTCTCCATGTATGCCCTCTCTCTCTCTCTCTCCCTCTCCCTCTCTCTTTTCTCTCTCCATGTATGCCCTCTCTCTCTCTCTCCTCTCCCTCTCTCTTTTCTCTCTCCATGTATGCCCTCTCTCTCTCTCTCTCCCTCTTTCTCTCTCTTTTCTCTCTGATGCATACGGATGAGAGTTTGCTATGTGATGTTTGAGATTCTTAAAGTGCAATACAGGGAATATGGGAGGTTTTACTGACTTAAGTAGATGCAGATATGATGGTAGATGCTAATATAAATCTTGTCGATTGTTTTTTATTTTGGTTATTTGTTTAATGCTGTGTTTTTTATTGCCAATTATGTCAGAAAGTCAGATAGTGGTCTAATAAAGGAGTATTAAAACATCCCTCTCTCTCCTCCTCCTTCCTCTAGAGTCCCTCCCTCTATCTCCATCTCTCTCTTCTCCTCCTCTTTCTCTCTCTCTCTGTCTCTCTCACCCACTCTCAGTCTGAGTGTCAGGGAGCTGCTGTAATTGCTTGTGATTATTCACCCCCTCAGTGTCTGTCCCACAGGGTGAGCTTTGACGAGGGCCGACAGTGGGACCGCCACAGCTTCTCCATGGTGCCTCTGTTTGTGGACGGCGTGCTGGTGGAGTCGGGCATGGACAGCCAGATCATGACGTGAGTCTCCCGCAGAGCGCTAATTACGCAATTACGCAATGGCAACTGGAAGGTGAAAGTGTGTGTGTGTGTGTGTGTGTGTGTGTGTGTGTGTGAGAGAGTATACAAAGAAGTCAAACAGTTGAAAAAGGACACAATGTTTAAATAACCCCCCCCCCCCGCACCACAAACTGTTACTGTCAAAATGGTTACATATTGGGTTTAAACTTCTTATTCGCACCATGAGTCCTGGATGCCAATGTTAAGTCTCATGGCCAATCCAGCATCCCTGATGTGATATTAAATCACATCAGGGATGCTGGATTGGCCATGAGACTTAACATTCTTGCCATTCCCCCCCCCACACACACACAAACCACCTTGTGTGTCTCTATTGGAAAACAATGCCCCCCCCCCCCATCACTACACTGTGTGAACGGTCCATTTGACAGACACATTAACAGCGAAGGGTTGATTATTCTCAGGCTCGGGCTAATCGTCTAGGCACACCAAACTGACGGGCTGTGTCAGATGATCTATGCAGAGGTCAGATGGGGAACTTAAGGAACCGCGCGGCGAGATGATATGTCACTTTTGCCCACCCCCCTCTAACGTGTCTTTGTAAAAATATCGGCCTGGATACATATTTAGGGGAATCTATCAGACTGAAGGACAATAATAATACACAAAAATGTCGCTATAGGCTAACAGCCAATACTTCAGCTAGGGCAGCCTGATGCAATTTAACGAAAGGAGTATGTGTGTGTGTGTGTGTGTGTGTGTGTGTGTGTATGTGGGAAAAAGTATAACAGGCATAACAGTTTAACAGATCCTAATGTTCTTGTTTTTGGAAGGTTTTTTGGACATTTTAGCCATCGATCGGAGTGGCAGCTCATTAAGATTGACTACAAGTCACTCTTCTCCAGACGGTGCACAGAGGGTGACTTCCAGACCTGGCACCTCCACAACCAGGTACAGCCAGTGCAGAGACATTGCCAAATAAAACACCTGTTTACCCACATATGTTTCATTCATTCTTTCAGAATGCACCACCTTACTTAAATTTGTCACCAGTGCAGTGATTTGAACTTCATAAGTGTAACACAGAGACATCACCAACTAGGGCAAAAATGCAATAAACAAAACACATTGGCCATACATTAACATGAATAGATATACCAGTATGCACACATACCTATATTATGTGTTATATTTAACACTGAATTGTATAGTCAACCATTCATGCAGAGACATCACCAACCAGGGCAAAGCCGTAATGACCAAATCACATTGGCCATACATTGACATAAATAGATATACAGTACACATGACTATATACCGTGTTATATATTCAACACAATTGTATAGTCAACCATACAGTAAAAGTTCCCCAAAAGTAGTTCAGTGCAGAAGAACAGAATGACCATAGGGAATCAGAATGTTGCTTAGAGTCTGATTAGCATTTCTGGCACCAGGTGCTGAGCTAGCCTTGGGAAAAAATATAACAGCACATTCAGTTGTCCTTAGAATCATCTTTGTTGTACAATCACATGCATAGAATATATGTTTCACACATAATTTTATAGTTGGGCATATAGCAAATGTATTAGGTTTCTAAAGGTTTCTCTCTGCTTTTAGAACAGTTTGACCATCGCTAATCAGCATGCTGTCCTCATTAGACCTTGATTAGCATTTCAGAGATAGAAATGAGCATTCCTATTTTCTCAGTCGACCTTGGTTTTTTGTTAATGCGCTGATCTATCAGGCAAACCGCGGGAGTTATTTTTTGGTCATCGGTCATGTCTTTGATACCACTGTGCCCCTGTTGTTGACATAAGGGACGCAATTTGTGTGTTTATTTTTATTGATTTGTTTATTTATTTATTTACTTTTTCGGGCCTCCCAGGGTGAGCCGTGTGTGATGGGCCAGAAGCAGATCTACATGAAGCGTCGCCCGGGCAACCACTGCATGCTCGGCCGTGACTACGCCAGGGTCCTGTCCGCTGAGCCCTGCATTTGCCGAGCGCACGACTTTGAATGGTGAGCATGTTGTTGTTGTCGTTGTATTTCACCCCCCTCCGCATTTCATTGGTACCATTTATTTCTCCGTTATTTCAGCTGAAATGAACGCCGCTCAGAGATCATACGTACTACACAACCAATTAGTTGGGCTTCTTTCCAGCTTGCTGCCACTCACACTCATGGCTAGCGTTGTGTTAGCCGTGTGCTGGTCAGATAAGTATAGTTTACATTCAAGAGGACGGTGTCTATGGCAGACATCCACCAGCACTGCTATGACAATTCACTAAGACACTAAATAGAGTTAATTTGTATGCAAATTTGTTGACGTTCGCCTTTTATCGGAAAAGCGCAGAGCACATTAAAGCAGTAAAGTGGTTATTTTTTTCCCTCCACATTGGATGAGCGAGGTCAAACTCTATGGGTTTATATAACAGGGGTCCCTTAACCTTACTTTGTGTTTGTTTTCAATTCGTTTTCTTCTGGAGTGAGAGAGACTGAGAGATCCAGCAAAACCAAACTCTGCTTTACTGCAGTGCTGCAGTTACGGTTTTATTTTTATTTTTGGCAGTGTCGTGGAATGTGTTAGGTGGGTGGGTGGGTGTGTGGGGAGGTGGTAGGGTGAGGAGGATAAAAATGTTAAATTATACCAACAAACTTTTAATTGCTTTTGAACTGCGTAAAATAGATCAATTGGAAAATTGGGCCTAATTTCCTTTTCCATCTCAGAACACACTGCTCTGTCCTTCATTCCATCAGCTTAATGATGTAATTAGGATTCTATGCGAGTCTGAAGGCCCTCTATGACTAAATAACAGAAAAGGAGAACTAACTAAGCTCTCCACTGTCCTTTAGCTGTGTCTTGTCATTACAAATCCCTTATAATATGCAGAGTAGTGTTAAACAGAAAATAGCATACTTAGTAAGTCACAAAGTAAGGTTACCTAAAGAGGAATGTGCAATCATTTGTGCACCCGGCATGTACGTACACCTACTTTTCCAAATGCCTAACAAAAAGCCTCACACAACACAAGTTGTAACTGAGGCGGAACTTGAGCTTGTTTTCTTCTTCGGTCAGGGCTGCCTTGGCTGTAGAGAGGACCTCACAGCTGAGTGGACTTGGGCCCATCGCCCCATCTCCCCCTAATTAATTACCAAATTGAAGTCACAGGCAGAATGTGAAAGGGCACTCATTCTCCCTTTAAGCTGGCTCTGGGTCTCGGTCTGAATCTCACATTATCCTTGCCAGCCAATAGCTTTTGCTTTAGTAGCATGTAAAGGGTGGTAGTAAAGGGTGCCGTTTGATTGGCTGTTGAGATCAAATGTCAACATCCTTACTCCAGCATCAAGGACTTCACCTTGAATAAGTCACTGAAAAACTTTCAACTAGACACATTATATATTCATATTGTACATTCCAATTGATTTTGGTTATTGCAGTATTTCAATATTATGCAGATTGCAGATGTCTCAGGGGTGTCATTTCAGAGTAATGACATTTTATTGATATGCTGATATCAGCTATAATTATTCTCATGTCAGTGATATATTGACTCGTGGTCAGTGATATTAAAAGTGTGAGTACAGTTATTTGAAGACCCTTTAGTTCAGAACTTGTCACACTGCCATCACACACTCAAGTGGCGTTATTATAACATGATGCACATCTCTTGGTGCTGATTGTAATTTGTTTTAATGGACACCCCACCCCCACCCACCTGTCCATTCCAACAGTGATTACGGGTACGAGCGGCGTGGGGACGGTAACTGCTCGCCGTCGTTCTGGTACAACCCTGCCACGGTGTCCAGGAGCTGCAGTCACGGACAGAACTACCTCAACAGCACGGGGTAAGACCACTTTGCCAGTCCAGCACCATGCACTGCAGATGAGCTGTAGTGGACCTTAATCTAGTCTCTATTATTGTCACACACACACACACACACACACACACACACACACACACACACACACACACACACATTTACATACGCACACGCACACATTCATGCACACACAAACACACACACACACACACACACACACACACACGCATACGCACACGCACACATACATGCACAAACACACACACACACACTCACACACACATGCACACACATGCACTGCTCTTATCAGTGTAATTAGCAGTGGGTAAGTCATCCTCTGCGGTAATGAAGGAATATCTCCAGTACGTCCCGCACAGCCTGGAGGGAAACATAGGGAACTGACTGCAGCAGGATCCACAATGGCTCCCAGTTTTCTGCACATGAACACTGTATGTCTGTGCACCCAGCCACATCCCAGTCCCAATGCATGTCATAGCATGTCTTTTCCCCTGTGTCAGCGATAGACACACTGTAGGGAAGGGGTTGATGGGAATATCACAGAGCATGCCACCCGCGTTTACACACACATTCACACTCACACTTTATTATCTTGGTGACAGTATGTCTCTCTCTCACACACACACACACACAGACACACACACACACACACACACACACACACACACACACACACACACACACACACACACACAAACACACACACACACACTCCCACAGACACACACACACTCACACAGACACACACACACACACACACACACACACACACACACACACACACACGCATGGATTTGAAGACAGTGTGTATGCTAGCCCCCCTGCCATCACTTGTGCAGACAAAAGATCTATATGGGGAAGACAAGTGTGCTGAGTTTGGGGAAAAGGGCCGTCAGCATGAGGCTGAGAAGTACCTTTGGCTCAGCGTTCCAGTTTGTGCCAGCTTCACCGATTACTGTGGGCCATTCCAGAAAGCACGGGGATCCAAGGGGCCAGCTCACAGTGGCTGTAATGAAATCAAACTGTGGGTGTGTAATCAAACTGTGTGTGTGTGTGTGTGTGTGTGTGTGTGTGTGTATCTATTTGTAAAAGCACAAAAAAACATTGAATTAGAAGTTTACACTCCTGTTTTCTTCACCCACTTCACTTTTTGTCCACTTAAATTCTTTAGCTGCCTGCAATGTGCCCTTAAGAAAGGCAGTTTGCGCAAGCCAAAGCCAGCTGGCAGATGTGCAGGCATGACTATATAAGGGCAAATGGAGACTTCCCCACCATTCCTGCATTGTGTTGTGCTGCTATTTTTACAGTTTGTTTGCCATAACCATTGTGAACGTTGTGCTTGCTGGATTAACATACCTCTGTGTGTATGTGTGTGAGTGTGTGTGTGTGTATGTATGTGTGTGTGTGTGTGTGTGTGTGTGTGTGTGTGTGTGTGTGTGTGTGTGTGTGTGTGTGTGTGTGTCAGATACCGCAAGGTGGCGGCGAATAACTGCACCCGGGGGGTGAAGGAGATGTACACGGCCCGGCGGCAGCAGTGTCCCAACCGGCCGCCCCGCGGCCTGCAGCTCAGCACTGGAGAGGAGGAGAAGCTGACCGCTCCACTCGCCTCCAACGTCACCTTCCTGGTGCAGCTCGAAGAGGTCAGTGCCTCTCTCTCTCTCTCTCTCTCTCTCTCTCTGCACTCTCTCTCTTGCACACTCTCTCTCTCTCTCTCTCTGCACTCTCTCTCTTGCACTCTCTCTCTCTCTCTCTCTCTCTTGCACTCTCTCTCTCTCTCTCTCTCTCTCTCTCTCTCTCTCTCTTGCATTCTCTCTCTCTCTCTTAACTCTTTTTCTTGCTCTCTCTGTCTGTTTATCTCTCATTATCTTTTTCCGCCACACACACACACACACACACACACACACACACACACACACACACACACACACACACACATGTTTGTGTATGTTTGGGACCCTGTGGGAGCTAGTGTGACACACACACACACACACACACACACACACACACACACACATCCATAAACACAAGTTGGAGAATACTACATTTGCTTGATTTAACTTCTGCTATAACCCATGCCCACCCTCCTATCTGAATACACATCAGTGTTTCCTCATCGTTTATTTCAGCATGGCGGCCCCCCACGGTTTAATTAATACCGCCACGGTATCAGCATCAGGGCAGACGCACATTTGCTTTTTAAATAAACCTCATGACGATCCTCCCCTGCTGGCTGCCACTCACATTGCAATTTAACAATAAGTAGCCTAAACTAGTCAGTGGTTATTATGGCCCGTCTAGTTTCAGTTCACATATTATATATTGTATTGATGTAGCCTATTTAAAGCATTAACTTTCTTCTCAGTGTTTCCTCTTCATTTAGCGGTGCCACTGCTTCAGAATTAGGGGAGACGCAAAATATTGTCCGGAAGCATAGTAGCCTAGGCTAAATGCCCTCCGCAGGTTGCTGAAAATTGCAGTTTAAGAATAAACAGCAATGCTAATACGAGGTACCTGTCTAGTTTTATTCCATAAATATATTGTTTTTTATAGATGTTAGTGGCATGTGCAAGAGCATGTTTGTCATGTTTGTCAACATCGCAAAAACTAAAATTTTCGCCCAACTTGGTGGAAAGGTGTAGCACAGGCCAAAGAAAACCCATTCATTTCTGAAGTTGATCATTATAAAGTATTTCCCATATCGTAGTCTTAGGCCTAAATTCGCTTCAAAAGCAAAATGAAACTGGAGACAATGTCTCCTCTTGAGACAAATTAGATGCACACTCAATTGCTGGTAAAAAGCAACGACTACTGCTAAGTAAAAGGTAAAATGCAAAACATTTTGTATGCACTCGCGGTGATGGCCTAGTATGCCTAATGTGAATCGCGGACTATAAAGTAAAGGAGATTTGCACTAAATAAAGGCAGTATTGTGGGTTGTGTTTTTACAACGTGTTGGCACAAAACTCTATTTCTGTCATAAACAAAGTAAGCTGTAAGCGTTTCTCCATTGTCAATGTGAACTACCGGTATGTTCAAGCCGCTCAAGTGACAATGTGGTTTAATGGGTTAACCTGACGTGAGTCAGACAGAAGATGGGCCTGTCTTAGTTCCTGAATCCTGTCCCTCTCAAGTCACATTAGGCTAAATGGTGTGATTAGCAACTAGAATTAAAAAAACATCCAGAGAGTGACACCCGACCAGTTTTTTATACTAACCTATTTTTTTCTTTGGGGTTGTCACCACTGTTAAAAAATCTAGCGGAAACACTGCACTACACATACAGAAGCAGATCATTTTGTCAGTTGAACACATACATACAGTATATATATATGAGGTGATAGAATTTACATCTGTAGCGTATGTATGTGTGTGTGTGTGTCTGTCTGTCTGTCTGTCTGTCTGTGTGTGTGTGTGTGTGTGTGTGTTTCCATGACTGACTGAGTTTGTATGCACATGATTAGTCCCTTGAGAGACATATGGTTCTCATGGTAAGTAAGACATCCTCTGAAAGTGCAGCTCTATTGTCCAGATGGTGGCAACAGACCATTCGGTCTGACAGGCGGCCATTTTACATATGGACACAGAAAACAGCTCGGCCGGCCAGTTTGCATATGCTAATTACCCAAACTGAAGTAACTTGTTACTTGTTTTCAATGCCAGTTTTTTTTTTATTATTTACCATGAATATATTTCAATATATATTAAAATGAATGAATTTATGTTTTATGTCTTGGCATCCAAATGCAAGGTTTATTATATTCAAGGTTTTAAAGGTAAACAATGGTCTTCGATAATGGCTTCAAACTCATTTTGATGCTACACAGACTTAAAGAATGGGCACACCAATGCATACCCGAACGCCTGGTATTGCAATAAAGCAAAAAGTAAAGTTGTTGCCACAGGTAGGAGCCTGGGCCTTTTGTATCATTTTTGTGCTAAATAGGTATTCAGTACGTGGACAGTTAACGACAAGGAGAATCCTACATTGGGTTACTTTAAAAGCTAGTAGCTACCAAACAATAACTTTTCTGTTTGATGCAGGTGAGATGAAATACTAACGGACATCACTGCAATGAAACTATTTATTTGCTGACTGCAGGCTGTGTTGTTCTTCGGCTGCGTACACGCAACATGCATATAGAGACCTAATGGCTCACATTTGTCTCTATCAGTCAGAAAAATCTCACTCGCGTCTGAATTTACAGATTTGGTTACCTCGTAGTGCACACCCGTGCCGCTGCATGATGGGAAACAGGAGGGATGTCAACACAAAGATGAATTATGCATCTCATCCTCGTTTAGTCTGTCTCTGCAGATGGCTGTAATTGGGGATGGCTGCTTTGGAAGGGTGTACTGTATGTGGAAATCAGGGACTACAGTATGTTATGAATGAACGAGAAAGCAGTGGTTTACGGTACATGTTTCATATGTTTGTCTTTTCTCCCCTGCCGAACGGAGAGTTTTTCAGTTGTGTGTGTGGGTTGGCTCTCCCTCTAAAAGTCCTATCCCACCCCCTAAGGGGATGGACATCTTCCCATAATGGTGAAGTCTTGGACCCTCCTACCAACCCCCCCCCCCAATATTCTGAGCTGGGTGATATGAACCGAGACCTGAGATGAGTGTGAGAAGAGCCAGAGCTAATACTGTACACACCATCCCCGACCTGGTTAAGTCAGAGGGATGAAAGGTGAGGGGCTCGGGGGTTGGGAGTGCGTCGTCACCCCAGTCCTCATCTACATAGTGCAGAGAGGTTCAGCTCTGCTGTCGGGTAGACTTCAACTTCAACTTCAAAATATTCAACATTCAAAATATATTATTATCCCGAAGGAAATTATGGTCTGCAGCAGGCATCCAGACACATAAGATACGCAGAAAACATAAAGTATACCATCAACAACAACAACAACATCAACAACAACAACAACATCAACAACAACAACAACAACAACAACAAATACAGACATATTCACACAACACAAACAAAACTGCAGGTCATGTCAGGTGTTGTTATGTGGTGCATGATAAGTGAATAATAGAATAAAAAATAAATAATATAATTTAAATAAATAAATAAATGCAAACCACAATGCAAAACATGATGACAGATCCTAGGAGCCACTGATAAAACAAAGTCATTGACTGAGTCAATTGAATTGAGTCAATGACTTCATTTTCCTTAACAAGAAAAGCTGCTGCTGAGCGTCGTTACAAACAGTGTCAGTGTTGGGTTCAAGGCATAATGTATTCTCAATAATGGTGCCCAGATATTTATAATGAGAAACAATAGGTTGAGATGGAGGGAAAGAGAGAGGGAGGGAGAGAGAGAGTGTAGAGTGAGGGAATGGAGAAAGGGATGAAAGGAAAGGCATTATGAAGGCGAGTATTGGAATGAAGGGAAGATACGAATAGAAGGGAGATATAATGTGGGCATGCATATGGGTGAAAGAGAAGTACAGAGAGAGAGGGAGAAAAGTAGAGAGGTGTAAGGAAAGAGGTTGGAGTGCAGATGGACACTGTGGCCAAGTCGGTTCCCAGATGGCACAGTAGTTACCAGGAGTAAATTAGCCAGAAGAGCAGGGCTGTGTGTGTGTGTGTGTGTGTGTGTGTGTGTGTGTGTGTGTGTGTGTGTGTGTGTGTGTGTGTGTGTGTGTGTGTCTGTGTTTGTGCTTGCTGCTGCGATGTGTCAGCTGTTGCTGCTGGCTGGTGTAGCAGCAGCAGGGCAGCCTTAGGAGAGGGGCACTGCAGGTAGAACATTCTGGACCTCTCTCTCTCTCTTTCTCTCTTTAACTCTCTCTTTCTCTCTCTCTCTATCTCTTGCTCTCCCTCTCCTATTGTCCATTCTTTCTTGTTCTCACACTGTTTTTCTGCCCCCCCCCTTCAGTCTGTCACATCCTTTCTCTCTCTCTTTCTCTCTATCTCCCTCTCTTTTCCATCTCTTTCACCTCAGTCATTATCACAGCACAAGATAAACACATGGCAAGACTGTGCCCATGACTATGTCACTCTTAATTCAGCTCGGTAATATGTGTTGGCATGACCATTCCAATAGAAACAGTATTGTCTAAGCACATGTACATGTAGTATAAGACTACAGAAAACATCAAAACAACATGATGACATTGGATCTGAGCCCATACAATATTGAAACAAAGACATCATCAAAATAACATCTCTCTCTCTCTCTCTACCCCCACACCATCCCTGTGTCTCCATCTCTCTCTCTTTCTCACACCTTCTCTCTCTATCCCTCTCTCTTCCAGCATTGTCTCCCTCCATCACTTGCTCTCACTCCTTTCCCTGTCGCTGAGTCTCATTCTCACTGTCTCTCACTGCAGCCCTACCTGCCTCCTTTTCTTCTAAACCTCTTCTCTCCCTGTCACATACGCTCACACACACACACACTCTCTCACACACACACACACACTCTCTCTCTCTCTCACACACACACACACACACACACACAACACACATTCACACATTTAGGATCTCTCTGTCTCCTCTCCTCTCTCATCCATCCATCTCTCTTTCTCTCTCTTTCAGTCTCTCTCTCTCTCTGTCTCTCCCTCTCTCCTTCTCTCCCTCTCTCCTTCTCTCTCTCTCTCGCCAGGGGTCCCGGCCTGATTCGGATCTCACATTACCGCAAGACGGCTGAAGGAAATGAGTCCCGTTCCCTTTCATTAGAAAGTGTGGAATCTCTTATTGAAGCAGATGGAGAGAGAGAGAGGGGGATAGGGATAGGTAGGGAGACAGAGGGACGATTGATCGGAAAAGAAAAGGGGAAGATAGAAAAAAATGAAGGATGAGAGGGGATGGATTGAGTGTCCCGGGGCGTGGCGGGAGGCAGCACACACACACACACACACACACACACACACACACACACACACACACACACACCGTGTGTTGGGAGCGGGACCGCTGCAGCTGGGGATCCTGTGGTGGAATTTTCCTCTCTCATTTATATTCATGAGGCTCAGGGACGAGGGTGTTTCGCGGGCAGAGCAAATGGCTGTAAATGTTTAATCTGTCATAGGTACAACCCCCACACACACACACACACACACCCCACCCACCACAACACCCCACATTTGTATTTATATGGAGAACTAGAAGAAGATGGGGGGGGGAATAAACAACATTTTCAAAGGTTTTTAATAACAACGGGAGATGCTGCCGACTCTGACACTTTGCCTTGAAAATATCCAGGGGAATCATGAGAAAGACAAACTTATCTGTAATCTCCATTTCTCTTCCTCCTCGGCGTCTTTTTAAATATCCTGTATTTTCATGAGACGAAAAGGAGAGGAGAGAGAGGCTGGCAAAGCCCAGCTGATAGAATCTCTTGTGTGTTGATTGTTTTTATCCATTCATCTGATGCTGTGCTATTATTCCATTCACAGGGACTGGCTTTTGACCAACCAGCACTTATATATGTGTATGTGTATGTGTGTGTGTGTGTGTGTGTGTGTTTGTGTGTGTGTGTGTGTGTGTGTGTGTGTGTGTGTGTGTGTGTGTGTTTTGTGTGTGTGTGTGTGTGTGTGTGTGTTTGTGTGTGTGTGTGTGTATGTGTGTGTGTGTGTGTGTGTGTGCGTGTGCGTGCGTGTGTTTATGCGTGCGTGTGTATGTATGTGCAAAGACATTTGACATGGCAATGTTAGTGTTAGTATAAGAGAAATCGCAAATGCACACATACTGAGAAGGAAGTCAGCCAGTGAAACCAACCAGCAAACACACAAACAAACAAGCAAACAAACAATAATCCTCCCAGTTGACTCTGTGCTAGAAGATAAACAAAAAAGTTGAAAGTCAAACTTCTTTTTTGAACTGAGTTTCTCATTGCAATCCTAAGAGATTTTCTCTTACTTATTCTCTTACTTGACATTGTGCTTGTGCAAGTCATCCTGCTCGTCTCTGTGAGAATATCAGATCCCGGAATCAAGCCAAGAGATTTGAAGAGAAGGACTTCCATTCCAAAATCAGCACGCAGGGGGAGCTGAGGTGTCTGCAGTGTCCATCCCACATCTGGGGTCCAAGTCTCCACAGGGATCTGGGTTAGAGCCCGACATGGCGGCTGCGTCACTCATCACTGTCCTATTTGAAATTAAGCCATAAAGTAGAAAAAGAAAAACTCTAGAAAAAAATCGACATGCTGAACCCAGTTTTTGTCAGGGTAATACGCTGATCATGTAGGGCAAGGAGGCATGTTGAGGTGATGGCCAATCGATCAAAGCAAAAGCATCCATAATCTTCCCATTTTAACAGATTTGTTGCAAGTTTTACAACCAGCCAACTCATGTTTGCAGGCTAATTACCCACAGCATGCTAGCAGAGTTAAAACAGCAATTACAGTGGCGTTGTTGCCGGTTCTGCTGTCAATCTCGCTACACCCCCAAAACACCGGGAAAGCCCACAGTCCAGCTGTGACGCCGACACCCTGTGGAAAAGACTCCCCTTCAGTCCTGCAAGCAGGCAGTGTGTTCACTCGCTTGTCAGGGTGGCCTCTATAACTTGAAATGCGGCCCCCCTGCTGTTAGCCCTTCAGAGTTCCCAATCTGACGATCAGGACACACTCCAACGAGGGGGGGTTGGGGGGTTTTCGGTGCCAGAGTCTTCCTCATTGTTGTCTGGCGAGCCTGAAAAGATGCGCTGTCGCGGAAGGAAAAAAATAAGAAGAAAAAAGAAAGAAAAACGCAGCTGGGTGTTTTTGTGTCCAAAGCAGAGGTACGGAGCATAGCGGGTCGGAGGTAACGCCACACAAAAGTGGTGACATTTAACCAGCGTGGGGGGCAGAGCCTGGTCCAGGAAATCAGAGGTCCCCCGGTAGCTCAGTGAGCGAAGACATGTGGAGAGGAAAACGTAAACAAAGAGAGTGAGAGAGAGAGAGAAGTAGAGAGATAAAGGGAGAGACAGAAAGAGAAGAGAGGAAAGGGGATGAGATACAAGCACTAGATGACATCCGTGCTCATGGACTTAGTTATAGCATTGTGCAGTCTTTATGCAGTGATAGCTTCATGCAGTCTTCCACTGCATAAACGGATCCATACACTGTCACACACACATTCCTTACGGTGAAGTTAGTTTCACTTTGCCAATGAGTTCAAATAATAGACGAGTGCAGATGTGTGTAGGCTACCTATGCTAGGTTTTAATAAAGCACGGTTTAGTGGAATACATGTTCCATATGGTGCCGCGTACAAGCAGATTCCTTCAAATGCACCGCTGACTATCAAAATACAAATGCACTGTTTAAAGTTGCGCTGCTTACTGTTAAAGGTTGTATCAGCGATTTCAGGCCCAAAAAAGGCCCAAACACAAATTATCATATTCATCTAATCTTTCCTAACGATCCGCTAGCTGCCTGCCCCAGGCCGTCAAAAAAACGCGTCTCTGTAGGCAGCCTAGGCTCCGAGATCTGTACACAAAAACAATTGCTACCAACAAGTGTTGCCAACCACTCAAAGGCAAAATAAAGTCTTTCAACCAACAAACGATGAGATGCGTGTTTAGGAGAGTTTTAATTGCCTGGGAGAGAGGGGGAGGGAGTAGCGAGCTAGCTCTCTGTTTTGTTTGAACATAAACAGAAGTGACGTATCCCCGCTATCGCTGATACAACCTTTAAAGGCAATGACAGATGTAATTTTCATTGGTTTAGGATGTTACACCCAAAACACACCCCTGACTGATTAAGAAACATAAGAACTGCCTTTTAGTGCCAGGTGTCCGACGTTTGATAACATTTGATAACAAAACCACCCCCAATGTGGACTGGACAAACCCCTAAGCTATTTGCCAGTGACCATACGTTTTATATCGCGAAATAGGGCCCTTACACACTTACACAGTTACACACTTACACCCTTATAATATTACACACTTACACACTTAAAGAAAACCGTCTCTTACACACTTAGGTAGAGGAACAGACTTGCACAACGACCTAAACACTTTCCCTCTCTCTCTTTCCCTCTCTTTTCTCTTTCTCTCTCTCTTTGTCTTTCTTACTCTCATTCTCTCTCACACATACTTTCTCTCTCTCTCACACACACACACACACACACACACACACACACACACACGATTTCTCTGTCTGGTCGTTGTGGAGTCGCTTGAGTCCTAATTTTCCAGGTAAAGTGCCATGAAATCTCCCAGAAGCCACCTGCAGCAGCAAACAGCAGCTGCTCAGAGCCGCACAGGGACGGGACCAAAGCCCCACGAGCAGCTTGCTGCTGGATGAAAGACTGTGTGTGTGTGTGTCTGTGTCTTTGACTGTTTGAGTATGTATGTATTTCTGTGTTTTGGTGTTTGTGTCTGTGAATGTGTGTGAGTGTGTATGTGTGTGTCAATGTTTGTGAATGTTTAAGGAAGGTAAAGAGGATGGGGAAAAAGAATGAATGAATGTGTGTGTGTGTGTGTGTGTGTATATGGATTTATTTGTTTGTGTGTGTGTGGTAGTGGGTAAACATAAAACACAGATATTTCCCAGTTATTATTCCCGTTGCGGCCCCTTTCCCTGCTAATGCACTGGCACAGACAGACCCCCTGAGTGTTCTGCTACGGGGAGAGTGGGATTAAGCCTGACCCCAGAGCACGGGGAATAAGCCTGGATTCTGGAGCTGCGGTGGGTGGAGGTGGAGGTGGAGGGTGGTGGTGGAAGCAGCTGGAGTGGCATCACGGGCCTGACAGCAGCAGCTGTGCCCAGCGAGAGCAGGGGGAGGGGGTGGGGAGGTGTGGAGGAGACTCGGGCAGAGATGGGGACGGACGGGCCCATGCATACATTAATGGGGGTCGTGTGTTCATAACCCTGCACCACGTGTGAACTCCCTCTGAGGTGTGTGTGTGTGTGTTTTAACTATGTTTTTACGGTAATTAGTGTGTGTGTGTGTGTGTTCATGTGTGAATCCATGGGCATCCATGACACTCACAGGAAGTACCTCTGTGTGAGTAGTTGTAACACTTGTGACAGTGTGTGTGTGTGTGTGTGTTTGAGCATGCTAACTTCAATGGCCCGTGGACTCTGCAACACCTGCATCCCACTCTGTTTGTTGACGCTCCCTAGCGACTGCATACATTATTGAACACATCCGGCACATCAGGCCTGCTTCTGGGAAAGGGAATCTGAGGCAACGGTGGCATGCTGGTCATGCTAATGCTCAATGGTTGCTGCTGAGAGGGAACCCTGCTAGCGTTAGCTCAGATTTGCTTAGCTAGTGTTAACACACTGTAAATGATGTCCGCTAAGCCAAATTAGCATTCAGAATTACTGAGAAGTGATGGGGTGGATAACTTACTTGTGAGTACAGCTTGCAATAATGAGGAGTCAAATCTTGGTCTGAGCAGTGCGGATATAAGGACCATATGCAGTACGTTTCTTTTAAAAACTGTATATTTGGAAGCAGAAATGCAATGTCTGCTTCATGACCTCATACATCTTTCTGATAAATATACGGTAAACTGTTTGAATTGGTAGGTTGGTAGAAGTGTTTCTTTTACAGATATTAGATTTTTGCCATTGTAATTTCATGGCATTTTCTAGTAGTGCCTCATTGGAAATCAACAGGCAAAACACACATTTTTTCCTTTTTCTTACAAATAGGCATTAACTTACAATGATTTCCATTTTTGAATAAAAATGATAAACAATTGGACATACTTTGCAGCTTCAGATATGTTCTCCGATCTGCCTAATGATATTTGGTCATTTAACTTGCTGGTGCACCCCACTAAGCGCAGGCATTAAGAAATGACTGTACTGGATACATGCGCAAATGTACCAGACACTGCAGTGGACTATAAAAGCCAGGAGGTCTGCTCTTTAAATGTAGGGAGGCATTGTTGAACAGAATTCAGGACTGTTGGATGTAAACTGCATGTTTCAGTGATCCAAGATACTCGATTGCTACTACAACGGATATCATCTTGGGTGTTAGAGATTTGTGTTGTGTTTTTTTGATTATGACCTTCTTGCCTTCAAGTTTCATAATCTAATCAGAATTACAAAGTCATTCATACAAAAATATGTTGTGCTCTAAATTACAAGATGCCAGAATAGTAAAGTCTCTCGATGAACAAAGTGCATACACTTAAGGTAAATTAGCAAATACATTTTGCTGCGTTATTAAATTAGCTTCCATTATACTTTTGACTTTGTATTTCGGCCACCATTTAAATCAGGGCCCACTGTGTTCTTGTCGCCAGGGAGACTCGATGCGGACACACATCCAGCTGGACTTCGGCGACGGCACGGCCGTGTCCTACTCCAACCTCACCTGGGCTGAGGAGGGCATCAAGCACATGTACCGCAGTGCCGGAATCTTCCGCGTCACCGCGCTGGCGGAGAACGAGATGGGTGCCGATAGCACCTCTCTCTACCTGCACGTTACGTGTATGTACCCACCACTACGCACAACACCACCGTGGAGCCAGTTACCATGTCGTCAGCTGGGACTTAAAGCAACACCAAAGAACTTTTCCTTTGTCGCACGCACGCTATTTGTTTATCCAGCTCCGGCTTTGCAAATAACGATGTCCACAGACAAGGTAGAATATGTTGCATGATTTTATGAAAGTATGATGTATTGCGACATCATGCAAGTCAAATTTGCATTCCATCGAACTACAGGTCCGCTACCCGATCTGGCAAACTTACATAGTGCGGTTATAGCCGATAGAGGGCCGCAAAGCGAATGCAGAAGTGCCGTACACCCTGTTACGAGTTGATGAACCACTGAAACAATTTTGGAAACATTATTTTAAGGTACAAAAAACTCTTTGGGGTTGCTTTAACAAGGCCCAAGTGCAGTCCAAGTGATTGGAAATATGATTATTCTTCAATAAATTATTTGATTCTGTAATAATTTGTCCAAAAAACCACAAAAAACCTTTACCTTTGTGGACATGCCAGATAGACCGTGTAAATTCTCGGTTGACAACTTGTCATCCTGATTCTCCAGCTCTGCCTCCACAGTAATCCTGTTTTAGTCTTTGGGCTGTTTTCGTCTCCTCATCCTCTTTTCTACATTTCTCCAGTTTCTTTCTTCCCATCCATCCCTCTTTTCATCCTCCACCTCTCTCTATCACCCTCTCCTCTATCTTCACGTGTCTCACTGTCTTCCCCAGGTCTCTCCATTCTTTAACTTTACGTATGTTCATATTGTTGGCTCTCATTCTCTCTCTCCTTTCTCTCTGTCTTCACCTCTCATGTTTTAACTATCTCCCTCTCTTTCTCTCTCTCTCTCCTCTCTCTCTTCTGTCTCCAATTCCTTTCCTGTATATGTAGCTACAGTACAGATATATTTCTCGTCTCAAACTGTGTCCCTCCATCTAGAGATGTGTCTCTTTTTCGATCGTCCCTTCTTAATTCGCCCACCAAATTGATTACAGGTGGATAAAAAATAATAAAGAGGATGCAGTCTCTCGCCAAAAATGTCAATTTTAGTGTTTTTTGGCATGCAAGCAGAATGATGCGCAACCACACCAGAATGATTCCAACCATCTGTTGTTTATAGATTTTTTCCTGGAAGCTCTGTGTGGATGGGATGTCATTGCCTATGTCCGTCACACAAATTAATCCAGTGCCATTTTAGCAAAACAAAATGGGAGGGAGAAATAACCCAAAGACATCCTAGGTGGACTTCAGAAGTACACAGACGTAGTTTTTTCTAAGCTGATTTTTTTTTCAAAACATGAGATTCTACTTTCAAACTTTTACACACCCGGACATCCTTAATTTACCCTGTCAGACAAATCTCTCTCAGACTCGTATAATCTTTTTGGTAACACTTTATTTTAATGTGTCGCTATTACAGTGTACCTACCTAATTAGGTACAGTGGTACAACCTGTGTAACAACATGTACTATCAGGTACTATCATTGTACTTGCATTATGTATTTGTGGGTACCTACATATAGTTGTTACGTTGTAATACTGAGTGCTTTTACAAAACTTTGCCAATTTGCCTAAATGTTCATCAGAGGCAAAGAGCTGACCTGAGACCTGCTGGATGGGGTAAATCTGCCCATGATGGATTATATATACAAACCATTCTTGTTACTCTTTGATACAGTGGAATAAACCTATTAAGTGTACCAGTTAATTACTTACATGTGACATATGTTGTGTCTTCGATGTCTTGGAACAGGTCTACTAATTCACTACATAGTGCATATATCAGCTGTGTTGGTACACACTTATTGCTCTTTGATACAGTGGCATAAACCCATTAAAATGAAGTGTACCAGTTAAGTACTTACAATTACATATTACATGTATGTTGTGTCATTGGTGTCTTGGAACATGTCTGCCATTACCCTACATACTGTAGTACATGTATCAACTGTGTTGGTACACATTTATTACTCTTTTGATACAGTGGAATAAACCCATTAAAATAAAGTGTACCAGTTAAGTAGTTACATGTACATATTATATACATCCTGTCAATGATGTCATGCATCCTGTAATTGATGTGTTGACGTGTCTGCTGTTACACCACACAGTACATGTGAATTAGTAGACCTGTTCCAAGACGTCGAAGACATAACATACATGTCATATGTACATGTAAGTAATTAACTGGTGCACTTAATAGGTTTATTCCACTGTATCAAAGAGTAACAAGGTTGTAGCAGCACAGCTGTTACATGTACACTGAACATAATGAGGCCTAAGAGCTAAGAATGGTTTGTATATCAAATCTATCATGGCCAGATTTACCCCATCCAGCAGGTCTCAGGTCAGCTCTTTGCCTCTGATGAAAATTTAGGCAAATTGGCAAAGTTTTGTAAAAGCACTCAGTATTACAATGTAACAACTATATGTAGGTACCCACAGATACATAATGCAAGTACAATGACAGTACCTGATAGTACATGTTGTTACACAGGTTGTACCACTGTACCTAATTAGGTAGGTACACTGTAATAGTGACACATTAAAATAAAGTGTTACCATCTTTTTTTTTCTTGTCAAGATGAGTTGCATCAAATTGGCTTAGGATCTTTAGGCACCAAGGCCCCCTTGCAATGAGAAATAAATGTCTTCTTCTTCGACTTCCCCTTGTGCTTGTCGACTTTAAACTGCCGGTCACTTGAAAACTTTCCCACTGTCTCCCTCCAACTTCAGTTCAAATGGAATTTTCCATCAGAAATGTTTAAGTCACTCCATTTAAGAATCGAGGAAGTAACCTTAATCATTAGTTTCCCACCAAACACAGTTTGCCCTCTTTTTATGTTCACTCGGTATGTGAGGTGTGAATGTGTGATTGACAAAATTGTACGAAACAACAAAGAAGCCGACTTGTTTCAGTCATGCGTCAGGAAACTTCATTGTGTCTTCCTCTGTAGATAGAGCCAAGCACTTTGTCCAATTTAGTTGTTGTGCTGCCCTGTGCTAAAAAAAATCACAATCAATGCAGTTTTTGATTGGCAGGATTTTGTTTTTTCCTCAGAGAAAAGCGGAGAGCTAAGTAACAGAGTGCGGGTGATTCATTTAAGTGGTCCGCCAGGCACAAATATAAAGAGTACCCTTGCCAAGAAAAAAAAAAACATTTTAGGCACTCACACAAGAGGGAGACACACACACACACACACACACACACACACACACACACACCAAACACTAATTTTGTACATACTCAATTACTCACATTCACTCACTCACACATTCAGATACATACACATGATGCACACACAGAGAACACACACACACACACACACACACACTCCACAAAACGCCCTCCCCTCAATATCTGTGAGCTGAACTGGGGATTAGTTCTAGCTAAAGTGGATGAGCATCAACGGGCCCTCGTCTGCTCCGCACTCAAACTCTCTCCTCACCCGTCTGGCAACCCAGCTCCCGGCAGAGAGGGCTTCTGCATAGCACACACACAGTACAGCCCTCTCCCATAGATTATGTGATTTTTTCCCTGTCTTATGCACTAGCACACACAAACGCACACACACACACACACACACACACACACACACACACACACACACACACACACACACACACACACACACACACACACACACACACACACACACACCCACACCCACACACACACACACACATATGAAACGCTAGTCCTCCCATCAGTTTTTCCTCCCTGATCTCTATGCCTGGCTGTGCTCATCAGTGGCATACCTCAAGACTCAAGAGAGATTCGAAAGGGATTTGTGTTGCTGCGTGACACATTATTGGCCGACGTTTGATTCCCAAACCACTGGGGTTTCTCGTCTGTTTTGCTTTGGATAAAAAAAAAAAGTGTCTGTTAAATCAGTTGCCTAGTTACCTTTGTGTGTGCAGCAGGATAGTGAGCCGGTGCCATTCACCATTGTTCTCCCAAAGCAGTCCGGACAAAGCCATTTTGCCTCGTTCTCCTATCTGCAGGTGCTGTGGAGCATGTCCAGCTGCTGGCTCCGTTCGTGGTCATCCGGAACAAGGAGGTGAACCTGACCGCCGTCGTTGGGCCCAGCCAATCCCGGACACTCACCTACTTCTGGTGGCTCGGTAATAGCTCCGAGGTGAGCAAGGAGAAGCACCTCATAGGAGAAATCTGACAAGTTTTCACATAGATCTCTTTCTCGAGGTCACCGAGTATTGTCGGTACGAAAAAACTCTAAAACAATCGGGTTCAACCTAGCTCGAGTTGCTTCAGCCAGCAGGTAACAGAGCCAGGCAACTTCTCCAGCAGAGGGGGAAATATAGCTAATCCTACCCATAGATATTAGAAAGCTAGATACCGCATTGGGCTCCAGAACGTACGTAAATATCGACGCCATATTGGTGGGGGCAGCAATCACTGGAGGCCAATGGAGGAGCATGTGACTCTGACTGGAAATCAGACAGGTGTCTGTGATTGCCTGCAAGTGTTGCCCATAGACAGTAAAGGTGCTGCACCCAGCAATATGGCGGCTGCGTTTACGATGCCACTAGTGCTGGGCGGTATACCCGTTCACACCGTATACCGGTGTATATTTTCGTTATGATATGAATTTTTAATATACCGCCATACCGGTGTATTTCATTACACAACGTTTGGAACGCTGCGCTGACAGTGTTTCAGATGGGACTTTTTTCACAAGGACGCATGGTGCCACTGCGAGGCATAGTGAGAGTAAACACAAAACACCATAAGTTTTTCCCCTGAAGTATGACCCTTAAGGCTTAATTTCTCCTTAGGTAAGGGGTTTATTTAAGGGTGTTGCACAGAATACCTTAAATTGTTTCTTTAGTTAAGGAAACACGTTAAGGGATACTGCATTGAAAGGGATTTACCGTCACGAAAATTCTATTGAGATTGTTCAACAGCTGTAACTAGCTGGCTAGTAGGTGATGTCGTTAGTTAGCAACCCACTGAACACAGTGAAGTTTAATGTTCTTATCATTAATCTCACCTTAAGAATATTCGCTGAAATTATCCAGGTAGCAAGTAAAGCATGTGTTATAGACATGCACTGACCAATACTACCTGGCTAGTTAGAAATGATCCTGACTCATCAGTGCACCAAAACAAACTTTTTTGTTAATGTTTTGCCTAGCGAAATGAACCGAAGCTCATGGCAGGCTAACAAGACATCCACAACAAGTTCACGTTAGCCGACCACTGTAAACCACACAATAACAATAAGGCATGTTTCTGATTGGCCTATTTGACAAAGTAAGCATATTAGCAGAGAAGTTTTATTTTAAATTGTATAATTTTCAAAAAAGTATAATTATTGCAAGTTGCACTACTTTTTGTATTGATTTTATACAAGATGTCTGTGAAATTTGCACAGTAAAAATTCTGTATTTTGACAGCAATTGTCTTTGCATTCTGATTAGATTCTTCATTAGAATCATGAGTGGCTCTTTGTAAACAGCATCATTTTCTGGGGCCATGCAAAACTGCATTACCACTAGTGTGGAGTTAATCTACATCATGACAGTAAAATGGACCATTCTTAGTCAATGTACTGCAGCAATTCCTCTCTCAACATGTAGAAAATGCTGTGAACATCTGATTATGCATGGGGAAAAAAAATACCGTCATATACCGTGAAACCGTAAGAATTTTGAAAAATACCGTGATATACATTTTTGGTCATACCGCCCAGCACTAGATGCCACCTAATGGAACTCGACAGACAATGCGGTATCTAGCTTTCTAATATCTATGATCCAAACAAGCGGGCTTTAATGCCGCCATCTTTTTTGTTGTTTGTTTCAGTTACTCTTTCCGTGGCCCACCACCACAACAATAAAACCTACCAAAGCACATCATCACACTGACTTATGCACATATGAGATTGTAGCTCAACTGGCAGAGCGAGATGCTGACAGTACAGTCGGTAATGAGTGTGACACCCAGGCACCAGTCAGACTGAAGAAAATGTGTATTTTGTCTCTGCTCTGTTTTTACCCTTTGAGTAAAACTGTTAAACAAATAAAAGCAGGTAGATAAAAGGGCTCTCACTAGGGTGCCATTCCAATTGCAACTTTCAAAGGTTTGTTTTCCTTTTCATATTTATATGATTGTTTTGCGTTCCTCCGCACGGCAGCCCATTGTGACGCTGGATGGCAGCATCTCCCACACCTTCACCAGCGAGGGCATGCACACGGTCACCGTGCAGGTGTCCTCGGCCAACTCCATCCTGCAGGACACCAAGACCATTGCCGTGCAAGGTGAGCAGCTGCGGCAGAGAACTCCATTTTCCGTCGTTTGTTTGTTTGTTTTTGTTTTGTTTTGTTTTTTCACGTTTTGTTTTTGTCACGCACGCGGCCCAGTGGCGTCGGCCCGGCGTTAATTAATGTCTCGGCTCTGCGATAACATTTATTTTTCACCTTATAGCTTCGCCTCCATGGTTTCTGTTTGTTCCTCCCCGCTGAGGGAAATTAAATGATTTTGGGGGAGTGGAGGGGGGTGAAGGGTGTGTGTGTGTTGGGGGGTGGGATAGCATCGGCAGAAGGCCCGGTTTCCCGTCGCAATAATTTTACAGCTCCAGCCACAGTAGGAAGCGGCAATGTGTTAGCGGGCCACGGAACGTTTAGCTAATAAGTCTGCGGGTTGTGCCGTTTGCGATATCTGATAACCCTGTCTGCTCGGGCCCTGTAATGATACTGTATCTCCAGCAGCACAGCGGCAGCACAGCCCGGGCTCAGATAGAAGAAATGAGTAGCGGAGGGAGGATGGTGCAGTATATGCCTCTTATACAACAAGGCATATTAAAAGCTTGTTCACATTCCTGTTCTTTCTCTCTCTCTCTCTCTCTCTCTCTCTATCTCCTCCTCTTCTCTTGCACTCTCTTTAACTCTCTCTCGCCTTCATATCCTGCTCTCTTTTTTTACAGAATTCTTCAAATCGTTACTTTTATCTTTCTCCCCTAATCTGGACGAGGTCAACCCTGACATCCCGGAGTGGAGACAGGACGTTGGCAGGGTAATTAAGAAGGCTCTACTGCAAGTGAGTGTGGATTTCTCCTCCCCCGTTCATCTCTCTCTCTCTCTCTCTCTCTCTCTTTTTTCCGAGATGTCTTCCGCTCTCTCTCTCTCTCTTGCTCGCTCGCTCTCTCTCTCCCTCTTTCCGTCTGCAAATGTCTCCCTGCTGCCTTCCACATTCCACTTTCTCTCATTTCCACCACCCTCTCATCTGCACCCTTTTTATTCTTCTCTCTCTCTCTCTCTCTCTCTCTCCCCTCTCTCTCCCCCCCTCTCTCTCTCTGTCATTTCTATCTCTCTATTTTTGGATTTCAAAGCCAGGGGAAGGTGGGGATTGGTTGCCTGGTGATTCATTATCATAGGTGGAGTGTTCTTGTCTCCACCACGACAGGACAGTGATTACTAATGGGTTATTTTGAGACCACGGCATGCATAGCATTCTATTTTATTTTTGTACTTTTTTGTCTTTCATTCTTTCTCTCCGTTTTCTGCCTTCCTTTCTTTCTTTTGGGCCCTATAGTGCACCTGACACAAGGTGGGGCAAAGCATGACACAAGGCTGATTCTTATCTTACACTCAGTAAAGTGAGTGATTTTTTTTCGCCATGCGCTCCACATTTATTAAACCTTACGCCCAGGGGTGTGGCAATTAGCAACATAAGGTGTGGTCCAGCGCATGATCTAAAATCACTATCTTACACCCTGTTAAAATCATTACACCACTGACCAAGAAAAACCTGGTCTATAGCGAAAGGCGCATAAAAAGCTGAAGACGCACTGTCACAAGTAAGCAGCAACTCCCCTGGATTTTTAGTCAGTCATTTGAACATTATTGGGGTAAGTGTTTCTTTTTTCAGGCTATGTTTTCGATGGTAACCCCTTGTCAGTCAATAGTGAAAGTAATTTGTCAATGACAAAACTGTTTACAACTGTTTTGTCATTGACCACAGTGAAGTTAGTTTCACTTTGCCTATGAGCTCAAATAATAGGCGAAATCTCGCGTACAAGCAGATTCCTTCAAATGCGCCACTGACTATCAAAATACTGATGGGCTGTTTGAAGTAGCGCTGCTTGCTGTTAAAGGGAAGGTCATTCTCATTGGTTTAAAGGATGTTCAAAAGCACACCTTTGACTGATTACATAAGAATCGCCTTTTTGCGCCAAGTGCCCGACGTTTGATTCAACAAAATCACATCATTAAATTAGTGAATATGGACTGGCCATGCCTTTATGCCATGTCTATAAACTTTACTTCTCACACCATCCGTTTCTGATTGCCAAGATAGGAAGATAGGGCCCTTTCTGTTTTTCTTTCTTTCTTTCTTTCTTTCTTTCTTTCTTTCTTTCTATCGGTCTATTTTGATTCACTCCTCCAGTCTGATACTGCATGCCCCCTATAGGAACACGTAACTTGTCGTCTACACCTCAGATTTAATGGCCGGGCTGGTCCGATGCTTGTCAGAGCTCAGGTCAAGGCTTTCTGCCATAGATAGTATAGACAGACACACACACACACACACACACACACACACACACACACACACACACAGTTAAATTGAATGGCCCTTACCAAGGAGTGGAGAATGTGAAGGCTGTCTCCTACAGGTCCTTCTCAAGGAGTTAATTACTTACAGTGCTGAAAAGATGACCCTCACACACACCACAATCCACCCCTGCCCACACACACACACACACAGACTATCTCTCTCTCTCTCTCTCTCTCTCTCTCTCTCTCTCTCTCTCTCTCTCTCTCTCTCTCTCTCTTCATGTGTATGATCTAGGTGACAGTGAGCTGTTGCAACAGCCTGAAAAGCCTTTCTTTCTTTCAGCAAATTGCACTGGCTTTAAATACCAGAGTCAGAGCCTTGCTTCAGCTCTCACATCTCAAGAGGAAGATGGCTTTGTCAGCAATCACTGTGCTTTCCACCCGCCACACCCTCCCAATCTCTCCTTTCTTCTCAAGTCCTCATCGCAAGAAATAGATAGATACTAAATACATAAATAAATAAATAAATACAATCCAATACAGGTTGAGCTCTGTCTGAGAAAGTACAGACAAAATCTCAGCATCACTGTTTCGGATACAGTACCAAAGCTAGTTTGGATATATAAGAGTGATGTAGAGTAATAGTTAGGGATAGCAAGAGTGATATAACAGAGTAATCTAATAGAGTGATAGTTAGGAATTACAGAGTGATATAACAGAATAGTTATGAACAACATAGTGACAAAACAGAGTGATAGATAGTTAGGAATAGTTAGGAATAACAGAGTGATATAACAGAGTAATCTAACAAAGTGATAGTTACAGAGTGGTATGACAGTTAGGAACAACAGAGTAATAACTATTAAACTAGTAACTATTGAACATAAAAAATAAAAACAGTAATCTAGATATTAATACTTCAAACACATCCGCCTTATTCTCAAAGCAGTGTGTGTATATCCACCTCTATCTCTCTCTCTCCCTCTCCCCTTCTCTGTCTCTCTCTCCCTCCCTCCCCTTCTCTGTCTGTCTCTCCCTCCCTCCCCTTCTCTGTCTGTCTCTCCCTCTCCCCTTCTCTGTCTGTCTCTCCCTCTCCCCTTCTCTGTCTGTCTCTCCCTCTCCCCTTCTCTGTCTGTCTCTCCCTCCCTCCCCTTCTCTGTCTGTCTCTCACTCACTCTTTCACACCACCGCGCTCCTTTGATAGTTGCCCACGCGGACAGTGTGGGGTGAGGCATGGCGTCGGGGGGGAAAAGCTCCTCCTAATAGTGGGGTTAGCTTCAAAGCTAACTCCTCTGTTCCCAATGCTCAGGAGCTCGGGAAGCTCTCACAGGTGGATTCTCACTGCATTTCCTCCTCCAGGGTAACGTCATATCACTCGCCCAATGATTTCTCTGGTGGCCCCACTCTTGAGCTGTCCTCCATCTCCATGCTAAAGCCGGAGGGGGAACGTCACTGCTTTGTTTTTTTTTTCTTTTTTTTTAATGAAAGTAGAGGCATCCTTTCAGGTCACTTAGGGATGTTGTTTTGTGTGGGTTTTTTTTTTTAGGCCCTGGTCACTTCAAGGTGTAATAAAAAGTATGGGAAGCCCAGCCATTGTGAAATAGCATCTTAACAGCTCCAGCACGAATCCTTTCTTTCTTTCTGGAGCGACCCTTTCTCCCAGGCATTCAGTGAGTGATAGACTTGAATTCCCTTGGAACCTGCGCAAAACAAGAATATACCAACAACAACAACAACATCAACAAGAAGTCTGGATGAAATGGTGTTTGTCCAGAGGCAATCACAGAAAGAGCAGAGGTCACGTTAAAGGCTGTATGAATAAAGAAATAAAGATGACCGTCGTCTAAAATGGATGCTAACGTCGTGCTGCAAATGTGATCACAGCGGGGCTGGCTGGCCTCAGCTGGGCTTGTACATGAAGCCTGAATGAGGGAGAAGGAGGGTGAAGGGAAAAAGGGGGAATAAATGGACGATGCCCGCGAAGCATTCAGGCAGTAGGCTATTTGGTCTTTACTGCGCTGAGGACAAACATGTACCATCTAAGTGTATTGATTTCCGCAAGGCCCACTGCATCCTCTCTCTCTCTCTCTCTCTCTCTCTCTCTCTCTCTCTCTCTCTCTCTCTCTCTTTCTTTCTGGCTCTTATATCCAGGTCTTTTATTCTATCTCTCTCTCTCTCTATCTCTCTCTCTCTCTCTCTCTCTCTCTCTCTCTTTTTTTTCTGGCTCTTATATCCAGGTCTTTTATTCTCTCTCTCTCTCTCTCTCTCCATCTCTCTCTTCTTTCTCCATTCATCTCTCTATTTCTCTCTCTTATATCCAGGCCTCTTATTCTCTCTATTTATTCCCCACTTTGCTACTCAAGCACTCATTTCAGCCAGAATCGATGTTACTCTGTGGCACGTTCATGAAAGGAGCCGATCGCAACTGCTTCCACCACCAGACCAAAGACTGAACGCCATTTTGAAAAAGTCTTAGTCAAGTGGACCCCAAAAAGCCATTAGTACACCATATCTAGGCCACAGTGTTTTCTCTCCGGTTGGTTTAATTTTCCCATTAACGGGAGGGGGGAAGGAAATAACCTTTCAAAAGTAGTTTCAAAGGGAGAAGGAAAGGGAAAATATCATTTCATTTTTTTTTTTTTCCACACGTTCAGCTGTTAGAGGACGTCCATTACTTGCCCCCAGGTATGTTGTTGTGTGTGTGCGCTGAGTTGAAGAACTGGATGAAGCCTGTGAGGTTTTGGTCTAATAGGGTTTTCCTCCTCTTTTCATTGCCTGTTGCCCGAGCGCCCATTACATGATATTTTTTAAAGGTGCCGGGGCAGGTAGAGTGTTCACGGCGCCTCACTCGACAGGGCTACACATAGGAGCTGACGTTAGACAGTGTTTGAACCAACATCTGACACTATGTCAAGCTCTAATGGATCTGAATCTATCCCAGGGTATTTAAGCAGTGTTTCTTTCTAGCTCGCTCTCTCTCTCTCTCTCTCTCTCTCTCTCTCTTTCTCACACTCACTCTCTTGCTCTCTCTCTCTTTCTTGTCCATCCAACCTATACATCCTGCTGCTGTCAAATAAATTCATGTCATGCCTCAGTGTCATGTTCAAGTACCAATTAAGCTGCCTGAGTGGATCCTAACATATCTGCAAATGTGTCGGCTCGCTATAACTACCCATTGGAAATGCAAAACACGTTTCTCTGAGTTGTCCGCATAATAGCAGTAAATCTAGGCGTGCCCCACAT
The DNA here is from genome assembly GCF_017589495.1 of Alosa alosa. Lineage (NCBI taxonomy): Eukaryota > Metazoa > Chordata > Actinopteri > Clupeiformes > Clupeidae > Alosa > Alosa alosa. The sequence goes on along the minus strand of NC_063195.1, from coordinate 24,440,636 downwards.
CAAATTGCCTGATGTAGAGCCGTTGTTGCTTTTACAGATTGCTGATGTTCCGGAAAAACAGCTCCTGGTCGCAGTGTTTCCTGGAATTCCAACTGCTGCCGAGCTGTTCCTCCTGCCCAGCAAGAACCAGTCCAAGGGCCGGAAAGAGAACGAGGAAGAGCTAGAGCAGGTCAGAGGTCACAAGATCGGCCAGATCCATTTTTGTTTGAATGTCCATTGTAATAATTGACAATTCACATCCATTGATTTGGCACACATTTATCCAAACCGACCTACACATTTGTATTGTTGCCAGTTGAACTCTGGGGGTGTTGAACCTATGATGTTTGTATTGAATTTCCCCTTGGGGATCAATAAAGTATCTATCTATCTATCTATCTATCTTGTTAGACTCGTCTCCCAGTTAAGCTACAAACACTTGACTAGAACTGTATACTCTTTTGATCCCGTGAGGGAAATTTGGTCTTGGCATTTATCCCAATCCGTGAATTAGTGAAACACACTCAGCACACTGTGAACGCACAGTGAGGTGAAGCATACACTAATCCCGGCGCAGTGAGCTGCCTGCTACAACAACGGCGCTCGGGGAGCAGAGAGGGGTTAGGTGCCTTGCTCAAGGGCCGTGCCTACTGGTCAGGGTTTGAACCGGCGGTTACAAGTCCGAAGTGCTAATAAGTAGGCCATGGCTGCCCCAAATCTGCTACTTGCTCACTAATGCTGCTCTAGATGAACTGCAGTAGCTCTAACAGGGCCATACACAACTTGTACTATGGGCCACCTTAAAACTGTTCACCTCTGGACACGATGTAATGTAATGTGCTTTTTTGTGTTTAGCATGTGTGTTTGTTTTAGCATAGCTATAGATACGCAAATGACTGTGTGTGTGTGTGTGTCTGTGTGTGTGTGTGTCTGTCTGTGTGTGTGTCTGTGTTTAGATTTCAGAGGTCCTTGTCAGCGCCTTGAACCAGAACCTGGTGGAGTTTGAGCTGAAGCCCGGTTCTCGCATCATTGTTTACATCACACAATTAACCTTGGGTAAGTCCTCTCCATCTCCGAACATGTCAGATGTAGGGGAAACATATGGCGCTATGACAACAACGCGTCTGCACAAGAGTTTGAACGCTCATCATAGTTTTTTTTTAAAAATGAACCAAAAGTCTTCTTTTCTAAATATGGTCTAAATTGTGCTATATGTCACCATGTCTTTTTTTTTTTCCAACGCCATGGAGAACGTTCTGGAAGGAGTAATTTGCGGCACAGACTGTTGCGATGCTTTGTTTTTCATGAGAAGAGGGTAACATCTGCTCGATGTCCCGACTAGTGGTGCTACTGTGAGGAATCTTTTGCTTGGGGGTAATTAAGCTTGATTATTTAGTCCTTGAGACACCAGAGGTCTGTTAGTGCTGTGACATATCAGGCGGAGAAGATGACAGCCCACAAACACACACACACACACACACACACACATACACACATACACATACACACACACATGCTCTCACAAATACACACATGCACACACACTCTCTCTCTCTATCTCTCTCTCTCTCACTCTCACTCACTCACAAACACACACAGACACACTCTTTCTCTCTCTTTTTCTCACAGACACAGAGATACACACAGATATACACAGCCACACATTCATTCTCAGACACACACACACACACACACACACACACAAAAACACACTCCTGTTATGTTTATGAGCCTGGCAAGACGAACAATGAATGGAAAAATTAGCTGCACCCAACTAAATCCACTCTTTCAATTTTGCGGAGCAAGGAATAAAAAGGCCAAATCCAAGAAATGAATTCCTCCTCGACAGGGGTGAGTGTGCTTGTGGCTGTGCTTACAGAGATTAGTGGCCTTGGGGAAAAAGGCATGCTTTTTCTCTCCCCTCCATTGAAATGAAGTAATTGTTGGCTGTCACGTTGCGTGATGGTCTGGGAGCTATGGGCCCATGCCTGTAGGGGGAAACAGTGGGGTGGGGGTGTGTGGGGGTATATAGTGGGTTGCATTTTCAAACATTCAAATGGTGGACTTTTTGTGGAGCTTTTTTTTCGTGGCCATTGCTCCAGGCTCAATAGCGACACAAGCTCAATTTATATGTGTGTGTGTGTGTGTGTGTGTGTGTGTGTGTGTGTGTGTGTGTGTGTGTGTGTTTGGGTGTGGAATAGTGCCTTGGCTAAATATCATACATTGAGAGAGACTGAGCGAATCGGTGGCTGTTGTAAAAGGTTCAGGGATGATGAGGTGGGTGGGGGGAGGTGGGAGAGTGGCACCCCCCACACCCTTTGGCTTCAACCGGTCACCTGCGGTGGCAGCATGTGGCCTTCGTCACTCTCCCGCTCGCATGCTGACGCCATCGCTAGCGCTAACGTTAGCCCTGCCCCTGCCCGAGCCGCTCGCGAAAAGGTCTGCAGAGCCTCGGAGCAGCAGCACCGCAAAAAGGTCATCGTCTTCAGAGAGCTGCCTCTCAAAGGTTCCTGAGAGACACGAAAAGGAAGTGGGGGGGACACACACACACACACAAACAGAAGTAACTGCAGACGTGTGTGTTAGTTAGTTTTCTGACATTTTGTTTTGTGTCGTTTTCTCTCTCTCTCGAAAATATATATGATTACCGGTATCCTTGTCGTGTTTGGGGCGTGATGAATTCGCCAAGCATGTGTGAGTGAGTGGTAGTTAAAACGTTGATCAGAGCTTCTATTTTCTGTCTGTGTTTGTATCCATACTCTTCAAAGAAGGGAGGGGAAAAAAATATGATCATAGATCTGACGCTGGAAATTGGTAGCTTATTTCCAACAGATGGCGTGGAGTTTAAAGATGCAGCCATTTGAAATAGCAATTTCACGCTAGCAAGGCCCCCTAAACTTCTGATATTAAAAGCTTGGCAGAGGCATAGTGAACTATCATTACTCTGTATTTCCATATCACTAATAAACACCGGCAATCGGGAGTTTTTCAAAAGTAAACTCGTCACGGGGTCATGTCAGGAAGAGAGATATATGTAAAAATGTGGTATGTGAGGGTAACCAACTGTCACGCTCAGAGTGCTCACGTTGTTGTACAGTAGGCCTACACAAAGCTGTTTCAAGGACACCGGTATTAGCAAAGCATGGCACAAGTGGTGCAAGATCTTTATCACATGATCATTTAAGCTTCATTTTTAAATACTTTGAAGTCAAATGTTTTTTGCGCAAAAGAAAAAGAAAAGAAATCTTTAACAGGTTTGTTATAACTGGTCAGTCAGTATTGAAGTCTGCTAAGGTGAGGCAATAGTTTTAATGATGTAATTGTACAATTATTAACAAACTCTTTATTTCTCTCTCTCTCTTTCTTTCTCTCTTTCTTTCTTTTTTCTTTCTTTTATTATTTCTTTCTTTCTCTCTTTCATCTCTCTTCCTTTATTTCTCTCTCTCTCTCTCTGTCTCTTCCTTTCATTCTTTCAGCACCGCTTGTAGACTCGAGCCCGAGACACAGTAGCTCTGCGATGCTCATGCTTCTCTCCGTGGTGTTCCTGGGTTTAGCCGTCTTTCTCATCTATAAATTCAAAAGGTAAGTGCTTCCCTGAGCACCTCAGATCGTTCAAACTCACACTCACATTGAGCGAGCTCTGTCAAAGAGCATGCGATACTCACCCATCTTGTGTCCGAGTCTTACCACGAAGAAAGCAATATGACCTAAGAGAAATCTTGAAGTTTTGTAGTTTAGTTTTAGAAGTTTTGTATCCTAGTGAAAAAATATATAATGTCCACAACACTGCTTTAGACTCGCATATATTTAATGTACAAAAAGCCTTTGGTACATTAAATATATGGGAGTCTAAAGCATTGTTGGTAGTCCTACCTGCCAGAAGGTGGGATGTGCACACAATAACTTTTTGTTGAGAGTTTCGTATCCTCCCATTACAATGTGTCATTGTAGCCCAAGTTGTTCAAACGTGTCTTCACGTGTTGTCACAGAAAATTCTAGAACCACAATGTCTGCATTCTTGTTTATGTTATTGTTTATATCATTACTGTCAAGATTTAGCGGGTGTTTTTTCACCGGTTGTTGGTGATTAATATGTTTTGAGAGATGTGACACAAATGTGATGTTTCAGGGTTTTCTCTTTTCTCTTTTCTCCCCTACACAGTCACTGGTTTTAAATGTTGTGTAGGGTTTAATTTGCTGAAAAAGTGTTGAAAAGTATCATTAAATTGTTTAATATGCTGTTGGAGTACCTCCACTGGAAAACTGTTAGTAAGTCTCTGAATTATTTATTTGGGCTCAAAATAATTCACAAGGAAAAGGATGTGGAGAAATGTTGAAGTTATCATCAATAATGGATATGGGTTTTTCCCCATTAATTTAAAGAGGAAGCATATTTATTGAAATGTCACACTTGACAAAACAAAGCAATTAATTCCAATTTAAATTGCAATTGAATAGAAGAGTGTCTCCGTAATAGGGTAAAACATGAATTTCCCATCACAAATATGAATAGGAATGCAAAACATTGTACCTTCATTAAGCTTCTCCAGCAGTTTCCACTGAGCTTTTATACTGCCGGCAGTTTTATATATTTTTATTTATATTATATTTATATCTTAAATAGCTTTATTTTCCCGGGTACAGTATGATAGAGGTTTGTTATACATGGGGAAATGTCCTGAATCCATAATCATATCTAGATGGCTTGCTTGTGCCTTATAATGCAACAGGGACAGCAAAGCAAGAATGTCAATAGCGAACACACGTAGTACATCGCATTGTTAGGTCCACCGTGACGACTGAGGGTCAGTGTGGACACATGGGCTCTCCCAGTGAAGGGATCATTTGGCACCCAGTCATGGGGAAGGTTGTCTAGCTGGAGCCCAGCTCCACCTGACCCACTCAAAGTGTCCCTGAGCAGAGACTCTGAACCCCAAAATTGTAATGTGCAGGTTGTCGCCTTGCATGGCAGCCTTTGCCATCTATGTGTGTGCGTGTGCGTGTGCGTGTGCGTGTGTGCGTGTGTGTGTGTGTGTGTGTGTGTGCGTGTGTATGGTTGTGTGAATGTGCTGCATGAAATTGTAAAGCGCTTTGAGTGCTTTCGGAGCAAAGAACTGCAAAAGTGCTATTCAAATGAAGTCCATTTATCTTTTGACCATTCAACCCCCTCCCTCCAGAAAAATCCCGTGGATCAACATCTACGCCGAGGTGAACCACGAGAAGGAACAGGAGATGATCAACACGGTGGGGCAGAGCGAAACGGCGCCCAAGATCACCCTCAGCGAGTTCCCCACGCAGAAGGAGCTCATGGAGAAGGAGCTGGAGTGCCGTGCCAAACGTAAGCTCGGAACTCCAGCTCATCGTTGCTGCCGCGGTGACTTGGGCAGAGGTGACGACGTCGTATCTACAAATTCTGGTCACGTGTTACACGAACCCCTAACCGCCATTCACGAGACTAACATAACCATGACGTAACTTTTGTAAGGCCGCATGTCATATGCTGTCATAAGTAGTTATAGCAATCAGTCTCCTATATTGCTAGACTCGGCAGTTGTCATGACTGGAAGATGCTGTGACCACTGAATAACAAGTGACGTTGTTGTGTGATAAGTGACATTAAGCTGTGATGGCATGTAAAATTCAGAGAGTTGTCATGACAAATACTGATAATGGTAACACAACATTATTACATCTGCCATGTCATGTTTATGACAAGATCATGTCAGTCTCATTAAACTGGTCTCAAGTGAAGTATTACCTAAATTCTCCCCACCTCTGTGACAATTTTGAAAGATTTAATGAGTTGTACCAAACGCACCCTTTATTTTCTGTCAACTTCACAGGGGGCATGGCGAACACCTGCGAAAGCACAAGGGAGATTCCAAACTGTACGAGTGTGTAAAAGAAAATCTGTCGGCGTCACCGAGGTCTGCACGCAAGGAGGAGACGCCATTCATGAGGGTCCCCCTGGTTTCCTTTTGTAACCCCCCCCCCAAAACCATCATGTTAATACTTTTCTAAGGCGCTCATTTCTACCGATCTGCATGGATGTCCCATTTGTTAAGATGTACGCGGCAGATTCAAAGAACAACCATTAAAAAAAGACAAAAAAAAGACATACAGTTAAAAGAACTGAACCCGTTGTTGAGGACTTAGGTGATACAGAAGAGAATGGGCAGTGAGATTTGATTAAACATGTGGCCATGACTAATAGCTTTGAGCTCAGAGGGTGTAAATCTCCATACTGTAGTGCTTCTTCTCAACATGGAAATGTCCCCTTCGTACACTGTGTTGTTTAAGTCCGTTAGAAAGTACGTTAGGGCAAACGAGGAAGCTCTAGGTGTTCCATAGGTTCCAAGCAGGTTCATGTACATCAAGGACATCACTGGTTATTTGTTTACTTTGTTGAAGTTTCGTGATTGTTTTCGTTGTGCAGTTGGCCTCGACTCAGCTGCTGCTCCTAAACCTCTCCACATTAGCCACCGTCACCTTTAACTCCACATTTTGAAAAGCCTCATGTGAACGTTTACTATTTTTAAAACATGACAGTGATTTTGTGGGGAGGGGAGGGGGGGTGGTCTCTCATTTCCATATTAATTATCAGTTGGGCCATGGAAAGAGGGGTCAAAGCTAAACAAGTTATGCAAATGCTTGCGGAGAAACAACGGCTTTGTGAACCTGCCACGAGGATGAGCGTCATATGCGAAAGACCAAGTGCTCTGGCAATCAGTCAAATAGTTGTTAGTGCTTTTCTCTTGTAGGCCCCAGTTGTTTGTAACCAGAGAGGGAGAGATAAAGAGCACATTGTTATATGACATCACTCTGATCGCTAAGATTAATACCAAGTCGAAACAAGTTGACTTAACCTGCTTAAAAATAACGGTGGTGGTAATCATACCTGTCATCACGGTGTGACATTCTGGGTAGAAAATCAAGAGAGAGAGAATGTCTCCAAACAACATTAGACATTTTAGTCTTTTTTTTTTTTTGTTCGTTTTGTTTCTTTGGCTCTATCAATTAATGCCTCTCTTGACTCTCAGCCTGCGGGTGTGTTTGACAGATTTTGATCCAACGTGTAAAAATGGAGCTAATGTCTTTCTAGTCAGACATAGAACATTTTTGTTTTGTTGCAGAGGTGCATCTCAAGACTTGTCGACTCTCTTGTGTTCCTATTTTCCCCCTTTTAGTCCATTATCCTGTAATGGCTTCTCTTTCTCAGCGTGCTGTATGTCCATAGCGATAATCACTTTTCATATAAGGTTCGGACTGAAACTAATGTAAGCATTGTATATTTGCTTGATTTGCAAAAGTGTTTATAATTTTTGGTTGATCTAATTTGTACTGCTTGTGTGGACATAGTTTACAGCTTATGTCTAAATATTAAGTGGAAGCCTTATAAAAGATAATGCCTTTATCCACATAACACCACATTTTGCCATTACAGTGATACCAGTTGAATTCAGAGCTCATACATAGTCCGCTAAGAATTTATCTTTTTTTTCCCTATCCTGTTCAAGTATTCTTTGGGTATATCATTAAATATTGTAAAATATTCTGATATTTATTGGAATATTTTATACAATATATTATGTTGCAGCTTTTTTGTGTTCAGCCTAATTGTATCAGTCATTGGTCTACTGGTAAACAGCATTGAACTGTATTATAGATCATTCAAGATCATTCTATTTCTCTGTATATACAGCAAATACTATATGACTTCATCTTTACTTGGCTGTAATGTAAATAGGATCAGGAAGACAGTAGACCTGGCCATAGTCTCTTTTACATTTAAAGTGTGTTGAGAATCTAAACATTGCTTACAAATTCTAAATCATTTTAGTGGTTTTTAAGAGGTCCTTGACTTGTGCATGTTATTTCAGAGGACTTGATTTCAGTGTTGTAGATAAGTGCTGTAAATAGTTCTTTTTTATCATTCATATTTCTTTTTCTTGTTTCTTTTTTTTTAAATATTCTATATATATGTTTTGTTCACATTTTGAAATGATTCATGATGTAATGTCTATTGCAATGCATTTAACTATAAGATATGTAACATTTTGGAACTGTCCTGTTACACAACACATAGGCCCTATTTATAAATATTTATTTTGGGGTGGGGGAGACCTAAACAAAATGCATAGTTAAATGCTTTGCATTTTCAAACAACATTTCTCAACTCCACCTGCCACAAACCCAGTAGTTTACCCTTTGAAGCCAGCATCTCGCCCCAATACCAATACCCCCTCCCACACACACACACACACACACACACACACGCACACATACACACACCCGTTCCTCGCGGTCAGCAGAGTGCTTGTCGTTTTTGGACTTAGGAATGATGCCAGGGTGCCAGGGCCCTCAAAGACTTTTGGGATTCACTGCCCAAGCCCGCCTCAGCTCAAGCTGGACCGAGGTGATAGGGAGGGGATAGAGAGGCGATAGGGGATAGCGGGCAGTCGGCCTTATCTCTGCCCTTACCATTAGCAGCTGGCGCCACTTCTCGACGTACGCTCTTAGTTTTGGGGAAAAGGTGAGCATATCTCTCTCTCTCTCTCTCTCTCTCTCTCTCTCTCTCTCTCTCTCTCTCTCTCTCTCTATCTCTCTATCTCGAAAAAGTAAACAGAGTGCATCTCTGCTGATGATACAGAGAGACAAGCGCCCGGCGTTGGCATCAGCAGAAACGGAGCTGCCGCTGTGACTGTGGATCCTTATCGATATATGAAGGAAAAATATGGCCAGATGTAATTCATTTGTCCAGCTGGACTGGAAGGAGTCCCGACGGGGCCGTAACTGTTGCTTTGCAGAGCCTCTTAGAATTTAGTGTAAGCAAACAGAGCAAACGACTGCACTTCAGCCCCCCAAAGGACACACATTTTTTTCTTCTTTTTTCTTCTTCTTTTATGCACATCAGCGTGATCTCAACTTTTCTTTTTGGTATCTTTTGGATTGTTTACTTGTTTACTTTATTTATTTATTTATTTTAATGTGTTTTTTGTTTTTTCTTTTTTTTTTTACTTTTCTTCAAAAGTGCTGATATCCAGCCGTTTTTGCCCCCCACCCACCCAAGTGTGGCATACATTTTGCAGCTGTGCAGGACAACAAGCCGTGGTGTCAGGTTAAAACACAGGCTCATTAACAGAGACCTCTTGTGGCTGACCGGTGGTAAATCTGCTGAGGTCAGCGTCCAGGTGCACAGACCAAGGGTCCATCCCCCCCATCACGACGAGCACACCACCTCAATGAGTCTCATCAAGCCTCGTCCTCTCACTCATTAAAATGCCACTTTCAAATGACCACGGTCCAAGTGAAACTGGCTATCACTGTGTCGAGTGTGAGATTTGTGTTAGTCTGTTTTTTTTTTCTCCCACAAGTCGAGTCATCTGAGTCATTTGGTTTCCTCTTGTTTGTTGTTTCTACTGTAGGTCTATTTTTTTTTCACATGGGCCAATGGGGTGAGTGGCGTGGCTAGCTTTATGTCACGCTAACATCATGTAAAGATTGCTTGCATTGAAGAGAATGCTATCATTATGTTGCACCCTCTAGACATTTAGCATTAAAATGTCTTACATAGGCTGGCATATGCTCAAATCACCATCATTCAAAAGGGTTTATTTCATTTAATTGGATGCAGAATCACGTCACTGTCACTTTTCCCGTGTTTTTTTACCCAAAGCTAATAGGTTAGCCCAACTGCCATCATGCCAAATCTCTCTTTTTCTCTCATCTGCCATTTTCCCTTTTGACTGAGCTGCCATCGGTTCTGTGATAGAAGTATTTTCTGGAAGGCGCCCACCCTTGTTGTGACACCCCCATATCGTTTCTTATTCCCCGTTACAGTTGAGTGTGGTTATCTGGCTTGTTCATCCTTCCCCTATCTGATTTAATTTGCTTCGGCTCAGTAAGCTCTCATTGCATCGCTCAGAGCATATGTTGTACCAATCTGACTATAACTTGAAATGTTCACAAAATTAAGATGGTGGAGCTTGATATGAAGATTAATTTGCGACTAAGAGATAGGCTTTTTTTTTGTTGAAAATGTGCTCCAAGGGCAAACCATTGTACCGTCTGTTTTTTTGTTTTTTTTCTTTCACTCTCCTCCCATCGGGCCCTGATTTACACCAATCTGCATGTGTCATGACTGCTGTTTCTGTTTTAAATCTTGATTTCAATATTTCTACAGTTACAAAAACAACAAAACAAATCTGTCATTTTGAACTTGTTTCAAATAAATGTATTTTTGTACATCAGGCGCGGATTACTGTGATTATTCTCCAGTTGTGTTTGCAGTGTGTGCGTAAGGCTTGGGCTTGGGCATGCCTCATGGAGCAAACTCACAAATCCGTCGTCACCGCCATCATAATGCAGCGTGGCATGAGACAGAAACAGAGAGAGAGAGAAAGAGAGAGAGAGAGAGAGAGATGCTTTCTGTGATGCGTGAATTTGTGACTCCTGAGTCATTCTACCGTGTGCTGCAAAAAAATGCATTCTATATGTCTGTGTGTGTAGTTGGGTAGTTGAGTGTGTGTGTGTGTGCACTTGTGCGTGCGCGCCAATTTTGTATCTGTATTTGCTTTTGCAAACACATCTCCGTGTCTGCTTACACAACACTGTGTGCTCATCCCTCTCCGACACCCAATGCGCCAAAAAGTTGTATTTCAATTTATGTTATTACAGCCTCATAAATGTTGAAAACACATTCTTGCAGTAGCTCATTTGGGACTAATCTGACACTCACAAAAAAGTTAACTGATTGAATACAAACAAACTGATTAAATCAAACAGACCATAATTGCCTCTTTGTAGAGAGTGAGAAGTAATAGATTTGTCTCTCACTGTATAATAACCTTTTTCCAGAACATTCTCTCCTTTTCTCTGTCCCTCTCTGTCTCTCCTGGCAGTATGAATATAGGGACACTTAGCTATACTCACAGCTGTGTCACCAACATGGCTCCGAGCTTATGGCCCAGGGCAGAAATCCCCACAGACGGTGTTCCAGGAAGAGAGTTGTGTGTTGGTTGTTTGGAACAGACACATGCATAAGAAGACTAATCATTGTAAACCAGGGGATGTCATATTAAATATATTACCCTAACTGCAGTGGATGGAGAGATGGTATACTGGTCTGATGGGTAGTGCTTTATGTTGGGGATGGCTGTGTTATGGAATGGAAACATACCCATATGAAAAAAGTCGGTTACACTTTACCTCAAGGTATCGACATAAGAGTGACATGACACTGCCATGAACTTGTCATAAACATTATAAACAAGAATAAACGTTTCTGTCACATCTGTAAAGTGTAATTCGGTTTTTGTCATGACAAGTTAGGGTTAGAGTTATGACAGTGTCATGTCACTCTTATGTAGACACCTTCAAGTTAAGTGTTACCTAATAGTCATATACTTTAATAGTCTAAGTTTCTATAGGCTACTTCTATAGGTGTTGTCAAACATAATTTTGCCCCCTGTTCATACACAGTAATAGCCTGACGAGCCAGACCCACATTAAAATGTAGGGTCTGGGCACTCGCCGTTCGCAGTGCTCAGTCCGAGGGGCGGGATAATCAGTTGTCTTTCAAATTCCCTCTGCACGCAATAGGACAGCGGCAGCGCTATGAGTCATGCGTTTCCCACCAGCGGAGCTAGTTGGCTAGTTCAAACGTTTGCCAACTTAATAAAAGCTTAACTCGTGTCACACTGTTCGCCAACAGCAACATCCATCTTATTTGTTTTCAAGTAGCAGGGAATTCAAGCCAAACCGTTGCAACTCTGCCATCAATCATTATGTTAAGCCCACCTTTATACACGATTTCATTGGCCTGATTGAGTTTCGATTTCTGGAGCTCACAAGCCAACGGAGAGTTGCTAGACTAGCCCTGGCAGCAAATATAATTTAATAATATAATATAATCTGCCGCTAGGGTGTCGTGACTTTTATTGACATATATCCTTTAGTTTATATATCTTTTATGTAGTATCTTTATTCTGTGTAATATCACTGTTTTGTGAAACTGAAGTCTGTAGTATGTTCAGTGTGGGAAAGGAAGACTGGTTTAAGGGAAAGAGCAGATCTGGCTGACAGGGTCATCAATAAGGTTTGGCGCCAGGAAATGTGATCAAAACCTAAAGAATGTAGGAAAAACAGGATGAGAGGGCAAAGGTGAAGGACCATATGTGACCTGGTCAGCTATCTGTTAAGATAGATAGTGGGAGTGGTAGTTAAGACAGAGTGGGTCTTGTCTGGGATGACGTGAAGGGGTATAAAGGCTGGACAACAGCCAGAGGATGCTAGCTTACTGAGCTCACTTTGCTCACTGCTCACTTTCTTACTTTGCTTAGCTTAGCTTGCTTCACTAACTAATGCTCCGGAGTGCATTAAAGCCATCATCTGCAGTATACATCCACAGTGTGCGGACTTCTTTTGAGTTTGTATTATTTAATGTGGATTTGACACCACAAGGGGCGCGTCTAGATTTCTAGGCTAACACAGTAATGTAAATGTATGTTTTCTATATGACCTACTGCAAGGTAATATCCCATTTTAGTAGGACAATTCTTCACCAAAAGTGTCCAGTAGCCTGTTCTCACATACCTTCTCTATATGAACACAGACACACACTGGCGCGTGAGAGGACTGCATGTTGGACATGTCCTTGGACAGTGGTAGTGGCTGTTATCACCTCTGACTAGACGGCTGAACATAGGAACCATGGAAGGAATTCACAGTGTCTCTCTCCCTCCCTTTGCAATGATCTACGACACCGGTTTCATTTACACACAGCGTACTTATGGAAAAAAAATAGATTAAAAGGGTATTGAAATATAGATAAATATACGTATAAATTATAACCCCATTCAGTCTGGTCATAAAAAGTGTGTTTCTGCCCAGTTGAAAAAGCATATTTGAGGTAGACTGTAAAAATGTAGTATTGATTGTAATAAATAAGGCTGTTTGATATCTGAAATCTGGCACAGCAGCATCCCATGCTGAAAGCACACACTAACACACACTCATACACACATTCTTTCCATTCAAACACATTATCGGGCGTACTCCCACCTCAGAATAAACGCCATGGCTTTTCTAAATCAAAGTAGCGCGGCTGAATTTCCCAGCGGAGCTGCCTTAATTATTATCCAGGGCCCTGACGTCTTCCAAGTCGACTCACTATCCTCTTCTCCCTCTATCTCTCTCTTTCTCTCCGTCTCTCTCTCTCTCTCTCTCTCTCTCTCTGCTGTCTCTGCGGCACTGACAGGTAAATTCTGTTTAATTTGACGGCCGCTGCTCGTGAAATCTACTCGGGTCTCCCAACATCAATAATGAGCACCGTGTGAGTAGGGGAAAGGATGGCTTCTCTCTCACACCTTCCCCTCTCTCTCCTCTCTCTTCCCCTCTCTCCGTTCCTATCTCTCTCTCCATCCTCTCTCCATTCCCTCTATCTCTCTACATCCCTCTCTCCATCTCTATCCATCTCTCTCTCTCTTACACGGTGTGGAACCAAAGTGATTGGAAACAGGATTCTTTTTTTCTTTCTCTTTTTTTTTTATTCTTTTTTTTTTTTGTGTGCGTGTGCTGGGCTTGATAAAGGACCCTTGTCAGAGCGGATGGCAGCATTGTCATTTCAGAACTGCGCCCATGGGATTGCTTGCCCGCACCCGCACTATGGAAGTGCTTCGTCTCCTAATAGGCTTCCTTTCCATTACAGTTTATTTCACTTTTTGAAGTTTGCAGTGCTGGCAGACGGGACTCACACATGAAATGGATATGAGGCGTGGCAAACCTGGCATAAACAAGAGCCATTTGTCTTTATTCACCAGGGAGGCCCTGAGAAAGCCACCTCATAATAGCCCGGGTTAGATTTATCTTAGACCTCCCTCTCCCTCTCTCTCCCTCCCTACCTCTCTCTCTCTCTCTGTTTGTCTATCTTGTTTGTTTTTCCTCTCTCACATGCGTTTGACCTTGAATGAAGAGTAGGAGGCATGAATGTTCTTTTTTGCCTCTTCTAAACTTCAAAACATAATTACTGAAGGCTGAAGGAGGAAAATGAAAGCACATCACCCAATGTGTCTATTAATGAGTTTCTCTCAAAATGAAGCTCAAGTCTCCACTTAACCACTGCTTAGGTGAGAGCACACAAACCATAATTTAACAACCCACTGTATTATAAAGCTTAATTACAATATCATATTAAACTATAAGCTTTTTTAATTTTGATCTGTATTATAGATCAGGATGTTTAGGTTGAGACCAGCTAGTTGGTTATTTTAAATAATTAAGGAATGGCATTCAACGATAATAAGAACTTTAATAGTCCAATAAATGATTAATTATGCTTAATGCAAACCACATTGGACAGGTGTTGACTAATTATGTACTCTAAAAAAGTATATTTTAATATCATTAAGTAGGCAACAACAGTCAAGCATATGTCAAGCCACTGTGTGTGTCTGTGTGTGTGTATACACATACACACACATATACTGCACATTTGTCTGATGTCATCCTACAGTTGCTGAGTAACATAAAAAAAATGAGTGGACCGTCATATTCAAATTTGTACTGGTTCTTAATTTTGAATATGACCGTCAACTCATTCGACAATTGTTTCCAGAGCTGTATATATATATATATATATATATACTGAACACAAAACACCAGCTGTCACAGGGCCTGTTGTCCAGGGACTGGACTCCCTGTGTCCAGGTGAGGGTGACGTTGCTCTGCCCATGCCCGTCTCACCTCGGCTCGGGGGGGCCGGACCGGGGTGTTTGTTCAGCTGTCCATCAGTCTCCACGCTCGGTCCGAGTCCATCACTCCTGACAGCCTGCCTATGATTTATCCCAGGAGGGGCCGGCCAGCTGCAACAGTAGTCCACTCTGTCACACAGCCGACACTGCCCCTTCAGCCAAGACGAAGTGCCAAAGTTGTTGTTATTGCCGCTCGGAGACCGCCAGAGTGCAAACGATGTGAGGGATTTTTTTTTTTTTTTATGTTATCTATAGTCATGCCTTGCAGTGTGGTATTGAGTAAAGGAAGCACTGGAGAATGAAATGTCTGAGGTGGTCATTAGAATCAATGCGTTCTGTCCATTAGGCACTGACATGATGGCGAAAGGAAAAAATTGCTATGATTGCATTATGAATATAGAATGTTTAAATGTTATGTTTAAGAAAGAGAGAGAGAGGAAGTGAATCACATTATTTGGATGGAAGAGAGAGAGAGAGAGGAAGTATATATGCATACAGCACATGGCACACCTGTGGTCACCCATTTATTTGATATGTCACCCAATCATATCCAGGAGTCCAACGCACAAAACAATATACAAACACTCCACTCGAATGTAAAACCCCCCATCTCTGTGTCATCCCAGAACTTTCACTGATATCCGGCACTTTCTCTCCCCTCCTGCTGGGAAACAATTTTGCTCCTAATGCAGCAACTGCACTGGGTCCAGTTGTGTATCGCTCCAGCAGCTATTCATTTTCCACGGCATCAATAGGTTCAGAGGCAGCCATTTGTGACATTATTATTATGCAGGATGTGAACTTTAAAAAATCTCGAAAAAATGTATAAGAAATAATAATACTACTAATAATAATAACGCTTGCAGCGTTGTTTTTCATCACTGTGCAGCACTGTCGGGGCCCAGGCAACATTAGCATGTGTATTCTGTTCGAAAACACCTTCTGTGGCTTAAATATGCTTCTGTTGGAGAGAGAGAGCCCCTATTCATAGTAATTTATTTATGCTTATGCGCGCGCCCCACAGATGGGAAGATAAATATGCATCAGGCTCAGCACATGAAAATGTAGCTGTCAGATATTGGGGCATTTTTGATCAGTTAGCACAACAAGCCCAAGGCTATTTGTCATAGTTCAAAGGCTGAATATTTAGCATTATTCTGTGTTCAGGTAAACTTTTGGAAAATAGGACGTCTCTTTGGTTCCCTGTCCTGACGTTTTTTTGCAACACAGAATAGACATTTCTTTCCTCTAATTGTCACTTTCCATCTCCTCATCTCTCTTTTCACCTGACGCCCGGGTGGTTGATGTTCTTCGTGTAGTTTTGTTGGAGACACAGCTGGTGGTCTTGCTGATAAATGTGTTGCTCAAAGACTGACCAATCTCTCTCTCTCTCTGAGTTCTTTATATGTCCCTCTCTCTCTCTCTCAGTGGCGTCATACCCATTGAAATACGGCTTTTTCCTCCCTGATAATTTTTTTGATCATAACTTTGTTCCTATTATGCTCCATAATAAGCCAGAGTCTATAACGACTCAAATGCATTCTTCTGGATGTGTAATAAACCGTACCAAAACAGCTGAAGACCGGTCAACATTAGCCCTTTTCCTAAAATTGGTGTCTGTGTATGTTCCCGTAACAACTCACACGCTCATTGAGCTCGCAATGTTTTGCTTGTGTTGAACGGTTACAGTTAACGCCACAGTTTGAACAGTTGAACTGTTACAGTTTAAACAGATGCTACAGTCAATGGTGTTGAAGTGGTAAGTAGTCTAGCTAAGCAATAAAAAGTAGTGGAATTATTTGTGGTTGACCAGGAAATTTTGACTTGGCGATCAAATAGTTAGAACTATGATTTTGGCCGCGAATTCAGAGCATTACGTTAACGTTAGCCTACATGGTGTCAGTCTAACGTAGCCTAGGCTTACACATATTACAAATATTTGGCAGTCTCCTGTTTCAATTGTTTCCAGTATCATAGAAACGAGGGTGTTAAATTTGCAGTGACTACAAAATCCAACCTAATAACATTGCGTTGGATGTTTCTCAATGTTGCTCTCATCTCGCTATGACCGTGATGTAGAGGGCAAGAAATTATATTAGTCTCCCTCATGCGCTCATAACTTAGGTTATCAGGTCTCTTGCTCATGATTTGCAGGTAGCAACTTACAAATGAGGTTAGGATAGCCTATTGCTTGCCATAATGGTAATGAAAAATATATTACTAGTAAAATATTCAAATATTTAGTGTTAATCTTACTCAGCACTGAAACCTGTCAAACTTTGTTCAAAGTCCTTCATCACATGAATTAAGATTAAACTCATTTAATTTCTGAGCGCCACAAAGTCAGACCTCAGCAACTTTTTTAATGTAAGATTGTTCTTAGGTCACATATCAATCAAATCATAACAACTGCAATGGTACTGTTTTTAAAATCATGTGTAGTACGCCTAAGTGTAATGTTTGTGTCTAAACATGCTTTAATGAGCTTACACTTTAATGAGCTGAATTTGAGCTTACAGTTCTTTCACCAACCTGTTTGTTTTACATTAACTTACAAAATAGATACTTTAGCTTAGTCCTCAGATAGATGAGGGTTGCTGTTTGCTCTGTATTATTAAGGTATTTCTGTCCCTTCCAAACTGCATTGAAATGGTATGCTTAGCAGCCAGAATTTCAAAATTTCCTAATTGTGCCCCCTCTGAATTTTGGCTTGCATGACGCCTCTGCTCATCTATCTGCCTGTTTCTTGCTCTCTCTGTCTCTCTCTCTCTCTCTCTCTCTCTTCCCCAACACCACCACCTCCCTGCCTCCGTCGCTCCAGCTGATAGGCGTGTGCGTTTCATCCTGCTGTCCGTGTATTAATCCCCCCTCGCTCTGCTGGGAGCTAATCAGAGGCCACCGAGGTCTGATCGATGCGGACAATCAAGCCCCAGCACCTCAAGATCAGAAAATAAAATAGTAGGCGACCACAGAACGGAGTTTCTGCACCAGTACTGCGACTCTCTTTCTCTCCCTCGCACCTTCTCTCCCCCTCTCTCCTCTCTCCCTCTCTTTCCCTGTCTCTGTCTGTCTCCTTCTCTTTCCCTCTCTCTCCTTCTCTTTCCCTCTCTCCTTCCCTCTCTCTCTCTCTCCCTCTCTCCTTCCCTCTCTCTCTCTCTCTGTCCCTCTCTCCTTGGTCTCACCATGGGGCCTTTAATGGACCTGGGGGTGGTCAGGAGAGAGCGTGCGTTTATTGTTGAAGGGGTTAGTGGAGGAGGAGAGTGTTAAAGGGTAGCATGTGGAGTTACCCAACGGATTATTAACAAAGAATAAAATACAGATATCAACACAGATCCTTTAGAGATTTCCGGGCATATTGTGACTACATGTGACTGATGTTAATTTAGATACTTTTAATTAATTCTTCCCATTAAGTGATAAGATGGCATAATTTGATTGGCATACTTGCCATCCATAATTACGAAAACATGACAATCCATTGCTGTTGCAATTGGTGTTGTATTACAATTTTTTTTATTTATTTATTTATTTTCTTATTTCATCACACGTCAAAACACACACACACAAACACACACACACACACACACACACACACACACACACACACACACACACTCACACACATATCTGACTTTCTCCAAATTTTGCACATCTCCATAGTACTTTTTATTTATTATTTTTGATTTCTCCTCCATCTATCTACCCATGTCCTTGATTGCCTAGCCTTTCTGCCCCCCACCCCCATCCCCAACACACACACACAAAACACACACACTTACATAATCACTGTCATCACCTCACATACATACAGCACACTGTTTGCTACAGTAAGCCTCCTCTACATACTTGCTGCACACTGCCCCCCCCCCCCTACATACACAGCACATTGTCTTCAGGATCTTCTCTAACACACATCCTCTACATACTTACAGCACACTGCCCCCACCTACCCACACACACACTACACACACACACACACACACAGTCATTGCTCCACTCCCCTCCCGCCCACACACACATCTTCACTGTCATCACTCACATACTCATACATTACAGTACTTTGCTTGCAATAGTAAGTCCCTTCACCATACTTGCAGTACACTGCCCCCCTCTCCCCTACATACACAGCACATTATTTCATCAGGAAGCTTCTCCAACACACATCCCCAACATACTTAGAGCACACTGCCCCCCCAATACACAGCACATTGTCTCATGACATATTGCACACTGCCCTCTCCCCACATACACAGCACACTATCCCATCTCCCCTGTCATCCCCCCAACACACACACCAAGACCCCTGGCAGTTGGGTTAGCCCCTTGAGCCGTGGATCTGCCCAAGGTTTCTTCCTTGGTAAGGGAGTTTTTCCTTGCCCCTGTTGCTCTTTGGTGCTCCTTGTCTGTGCCCCCCCCCCAATCCCAATCCTCCCCTACCTTTCTTATGCACAAATAGGCTGACCGCATTTCTTACATCCAGTAACTATATGCATGTGACAATAAACTTCCTTGTATCCTTGTATCCTTGCTAAAACACTAAACTCCATTCTCTGAAACAAATTCTCAGTTGCCTAAACACATTTCTTGAATCGATCACCCTTTTGGCAAAACCTTAAACAGTTTTCACATATAAAACACAATTTGCAGATCTCATATACTCTTTTTGCAAAACTCTAAACACATTATCTTGCGATAAAACACATTTTGCATTGTGATGCACTTGTGATGCATAATGGTAATCACAAGTGGCAAAAGGTAAACACAAAGAAAGCACAAATGTGTTTAACACAACTCAAAATGTATCACACATGTTTCAAACGATGTTACCATCATGACAACCAATATAAGTAGTTCAGAGGGTAAACAGGTTGCTGAACAGTGCAGGTTCATACCAACAATGGACAGAAACTATCAGTGATAGTGTGACCTATTTTGAGTCCATTGTAGGCTGTAGACTGCAATGTACTTCTCATTTACAGTACTGAAATGCTGTCTTTTCCGGTATACAGATTTTCACAATTGTTAAAATACATTTTTAAACTTCCACCCTTTTCTCAAAACTGTAAACACAAACCCCCATTCTCAGTACTTTATGTTTACTGGATTTACAGTAAATGTTAAATCACTGAGTTATGGAATCTTTTTTTTTTTTAGATGCAAAATGCATTTACAGTATTGTAAACAATGAACATTTCACCTGGAGCTATGAGTTGCCCTGAACACTGTGTTTTCCATTTTTTGATGTAGTGTCTAATCATTGCTCAGTAGTGTTTTCATTTTGACTGCTTTGTGAGATGATCTGAAGACAGTGTTTGGTTTTGAGCATATAGGCACAACTATTTTGAGGCGACTGTTTAGTTTTGTTTTTCTAAATGAATGTAGTTTGAGATTTGGGGTTTGTGTTTACAGCTTTGAGAAAAGGGTGGAAGGTTTAAAAAATAATGTTTCACCAATTCTGAAAAACTGTATTAGAATAAGATCACTCAAACCTCAGCAGATCCCCTTTGGTGAACATTTCCTGGCAACTGTGCACAGAATGGAGTGCTTGAGTAAATTGCATGACTGCTTGTTATGCATTGACACACTTTGCTATAATTACAATATGAGTTGATAAGAGCTTTAGTCTTTTCCTGAATGCAATTCATGAAAGGCAGTTCTTTATCCACACAATTTACTTCAACTTACTAACTAATCATGAACCCTTTGGCCGCATAAGCATCTCATTTCAAACATTTCTTTGTTCAACTCAAGCTTGATGACATCAAATTATTTCGCATTCGTTAACTATTACGGCAGAGAACTCGATGTGTTCTATAGGTGGAAAGATCACATGATCCGCACACACAAGCTGTTGCCTTGACCCAGAAATGTCACTGTTGATTTCATATCCAACTTTGCCGTATAGAGCTCACACGTGTCATCCTGCGTCAGCGAACGAAAGAGATAGTGAGAACAAGGGCCTTTTCTGACCATTGTTTTGTCGAGCTCCATATTTGTAGCTGTTTCTGTATCTTCAGAGTCCCACGCTAAGTGTGCTGTAAACCGGAGGCTATGGGCGGACCCCATGGCGTTCTGCAAGGCGTTCTTATGACAAGTCCTCGTATAAAAATAAACAAAAAAAGGCTTTGATGGAGTTCAGGTCCCAAATGATTGGCGACAACATCTGTCCCCTCTTCCTCTCTGATCCTACCCACTGTGGCTGGACTGGAGCATACGGGACACGTCAGAACCCATTGTGTCTCCCGCACACTCGTGACGCTACGCACCCCTTTGGGCCAGACATTGATGGCTCAAACTTTAAACTCCAAAAATAAATGAGTCCCTCTTTGGGTGGGATGTGAGAGAGAAAAAAAAAGACTTTAAAAATAAAGTAGAAAAGTGCACTCGCAAGCGTTTGCTCTTAATAGATAGATAGATAGATAGATAGATAGATACTTTATTGATCCCCAGGGGAAATTCAAGGTCTCAGCAGCATACATACAAGACAAACACATTCTTTAACAGCAGAAGAGTAATTAAATTATATAATATAAAAACACAACTAAGCAGTAAGGACAGTAGAAGATAAAGAATAGGCTAAATATACTAAAATACAAATTATACTAACACTTAATACAATATATAAAAATATACTAAAATACAAATAACAAAATTACAAATTATACTAACACTTAATCTAAATCAATTCTAAAAAACAGTATCCACATAGTGGTGATTAATAAATCAGAGGCTTTGCAATGACTGAGGCAGGGACTGAGCCTGTGATTCTCTGTGCATAGTAAGGTATGGTATGGTGCTCTAAGGTGCTCTGTGTGAATGAGTGTCATGGTGGTAGTGCAATGGTGATAGTGGTCATGGTGATAGTGCAAATGAGTAAGTCAACAGTGCAACAATGCAGAAATAAAGTAAAGGAAAGTCTATATATCTATATATTTAACTATTTAAGAAAATGTATAAGTGTGGCCACAGTTCGGCTGTGGCATGGAGGGGGAGGGTTATGCATATGTGCTAATGTGCTAATATAGCACGCAAACAGTGAGGCATAAAGACAGTGGTACAAGTGGCTAGTGGACAGACAGTACCAAACATGGAGGGGATGAAGAGGCAGACAGACTATGCAGAGAAGTCTATCTCTCCTCTTCCCTTAAGTGAGGCATTGAACAGTTCAATGGCCCTGGGGACAAATGACTTTCTCAGTCTGTCAGTTGTGCAAGGCAGTGAGCTTGAAGTCTCCAGCTGATCAGGCTCTTCTGTTTAACAATAGTGCTGTGGAGTGGGTGACACTCATTGTCCAAGATGTTGATCAGTTTGTTCAGGGTCCTTTTGTCAGATAGTGAAGTGATACACTCCAGTTCAGCTCCCACTACAGAGCCAGCTTTCCTTACCAGCCTGTCAATTCGCCCCACATCCTTCTTCCTTGTGCTTCCACCCCAGCATACTACTGCATAGAAGAGGACGCTGGCAACAACAGACTGGTAGAACATCCTGAGGAGTTTACTGCACACATTGAAGGACCGCAGCCTCCTCAGGAAGTACAGCCTGCTCTGCCCTTTCTTGTAGAGTGCATCAGTGTTGGCTGACCAGTCCAGTTTATCGTCCAGGTGGAGACCCAGATACTTGTAGGTGCTAACCACCTCCACATTGACCCCATCAATGTGAACTGGTAGCAGAGTGGGCTTAGACCTGCGGAAATCCACCACCATCTCCTTGGTCTTTGAAGTGTTAAGTTGAAGATGATTGAGTTTGCACCGTTGCACAAAGTCCTCCACCAGGCTCCTGTACTCCTCCTCCTGCCCGTTCCTGATGCACCCCCCAATTGCAGTATCATCAGAAAACTTCTGCATGTGGCATGACTCGGTGTTGTAGCAGAAGTCAGATGTGTACAGGGTGAACAGGACTGGAGAGAGCACAGTTCCCTGTGGCACTCGGTGCTGCAGATCACAGTGTCAGAGAGACAGTTCTTCAGTCCGACGAACTGTGGTCGCCGGTCAGGTAATCTGTAATCCAGGTTACCAGGTGAGCGTCCACACCCATCTGCAAGAGCTTGTCTCCCAATCTGAGGGGCTGGATGGTGTTAAAAGCACTTGAGAAATCAAAGAACATGATTCTCACAGCACTTTTCCCCTTGTCCAGGTGGGAATGTGTCCTGTGTAGAAGATAAGTGATGGCATCGTCCACGCCCACTTTCTCCTGGTAAGCAAACTGTAACGGGTCTAGTGCATGGCGTACCTGGGGTCTGAGCATGCCTAAGACCAATCGCTCCATTGTCTTCATCACATGTGATGTAAGAGCGACAGGTCTGTAGTCATTAAGCTCACTAGGGTGTGGCTTCTTAGGGACAGGGGTGAGACATGATGTCTTCCACAGTGTTGGAACTTGTCCAAGGCGTAGGCTCAAATTGAAGATGTGCTTCAGTGGTTCCCCCAGTTCAGCAGCACAGGCCTTGAGTATCCTTGGGCACAGTCTGTCAGGCCCAGCTGCTTTATTGCTGCGCAATTTCTTAGGTTGGACTGTCACTTGATCCTTTGTAATGGTGAGGGGTGTAAGGGGAGGGGAGGGGGAGGGGTGCATCTGGGATCTGTGTGTCTGATGGCTGTTGACTGAGGTCGTTGTCACCTCATTGTTCGTGATCACCATGTGGGGGAGGGGTGCAAAATCCAGTGATGGTGGGGGTACGATAGCCTGTGATGATGGAGGGGGGTGTGAGGGTGGGGGCTGGGGGATGGTGGACAGACCACCGCCATTGGAGCTGGAGCAGGGGAGTCAAACCTGTTGTAGAAGTGGTTCAACTGGTTCGCCCTGTGCAGGTCCCCCTCCACAGAGCTGCTGTTCTTCTTCAGG
Source organism: Alosa alosa (assembly GCF_017589495.1). Taxonomy (NCBI): domain Eukaryota; kingdom Metazoa; phylum Chordata; class Actinopteri; order Clupeiformes; family Clupeidae; genus Alosa; species Alosa alosa. The sequence continues at coordinate 24,417,066 of NC_063195.1, read as the reverse complement.
CCAGTGATAACCTTCATGCAGTCCCATGTCTCCTTCAAGTTGTTTTCCTGCAGCTTCTGTTCCACCTTCTTTCTGTAATCCTCCTTAGCTTCCTTCAGCTTGGATTTGAGTTCCCCTTGCACGCTCCTCAGCTCTGCCATGTCCCCCTCTCTGAACGCCATCTTTTTCCTGTTGAGAAGGGTCTTGACATCGCTGGTTATCCAAGGCTTGTTGTTGGGAAAGCAGCGTACAGTTCTGGTGGGAACAACAATGTCCATGCAGAAGTTCAGGTAGTCAGTTGTGCACTGTGTGACCTCCTCCAAGTCCTCTCCATTCTGTAACACACTCCAGTCAGTACACTCGAAGCAGTCTCTCAGAGCCTGCTTCAAATAAGTCTTCATTGAGACCAGGTCACAACAAATGAATGTGTTTTCGACCCTAGGCCATCATCAGCGTGAACTCAACTACAGTAGCTTGACATCCACAAGCCCCCCACCACACACACACACACACACAAACACACACACACACAAACATATAAACACATGTGCTTGAATTTTTGTTGCTCTCCAATCGCTGCCCAATGTTAATTTTTGTTTTCGCCTGATGGTATACAGTACCTTCCAGTGTTATTGGCACCTGTGGTAAAGTTTCCTGCCATTTAAAGTTCAACTCTGGTTGTCCTGGCCGTGGCGTGTCTGGCGGCGGCACCTGCACCGTACTCCGGCGACCCAGGTTCGATTCCCACCCCGTGGTCCTTTACGGATCCCCTCCCACTCGCTTCCTGTCACTCTCCACTATCCTATCTGATTAAAGGCATAAAAAGACCAAAAAATATATACTAAAAAAAAAATTCAGCTCTGGCACATATGGGAGGCCTTACTTACAGCAGAGATGTGAAATGGACGGACAGTAATGTTTTTTGCATTCAAGCACACAAAATGAAAGGGAGAGTGGTTTAAATGACTTGTCACACTTGTCATTACAGTCTATTGACACAATAATAGAAAGATGGATAGATAGAATTAGATACAGTATGTTATCATTACATATTGTATAATATAGTTATCTTTTTGAGCTCATGAAAATAATTCATAACATATTCTGTGCATGGCTTTCATACTTTTTTTCAAATTCAAGCACTCTGGATATGCGGGCCCAATTTATTTCCTCTTCTCACTTCTACCAAAGTCCTTTTAGGCAAGTCCCTCCACTCGGCGGCCATATTGCAACGCTTTTTGGGCACTCATCGGGCATCCATTTCGGCAGAAATGCGCGTGAGCAAGGCTTCACGACACCAATCTTGCTCCAGCGGCGAGATCACAACACATGATTGGCATCATGTCTTCACAACACACCAAACTGTATGATTGGCTCAATATATTCACATCACACCACATGATTGGCTCAATGTATTCACATGTCGACGTTTTGCTGAGGAAGAGGTGGGATATGCGTAGACAACGGCCATATTGGCGTGACAAACTAGCCCCATGCATTTCTATGGAGTATTTTTTGAGTGATGTGTCTCCACATTAGAAAGTCTCTGCCTAAATTCACTGCACAGCTTTCAAACTGGATTCAAACAGGTTGGATTTCAAGTGAAATGTTTGGATATGTCCTGGTACATGCACAGCCTACCACAGCCTACAAAATATTGTTTTGACTTCAAAAATATCTCTGGTAAGTAAGGAATTTATATAGCATGTTTCCTTCAAAAGTGCTCCACAATAGTAGGTAATGGTAGGCTGTCTCTATCTATCCAGATGATGGTCCAAAAAAGGGTTTTATATAACTATCTAAAACTATGTTCTATTTTCTCAAATATGCAGGCAAGTATTTTTGCTGTTAATGCACTAATTAAACATTAATAAATCATGGTATTCACACCTTGCTACTCGCCCTCCTGTATAGTAGAGCTCATTCCTTTTTGATGTAATGGGTTTTCAGTTTTGACATGCGTAAATGTCAGTGGAATGAGCTAATCTGACAGCTGGGAGAAACCAGGACGGCTAGTGTGCCACACAGTGTCATTATCATGAATGTGATATGCAAAATGTGCAGTTCCATATTGAGACGACGGACAAGCCAGTCGAAATGCAGTCAGCTCAGGTTGCTTTTCTTTCCCTTTTTGTGAGGCCTGACGACTGCTCTCAACGTTCCCTCTAGTCAAAAGACTGGGCAGTCACTCACCATGGCTCGAGTGAAGTCCGCAATTCGTCAGGTTGAAGAAAAATGGTTTCTGCGAGAGAGAGCCACAGTCTAACCCGCACCCACCTGCTCCCGTGGAGATAAATAATCAAAAGAGCGGCCTTGAGCAGACTCTATTTATTTACTTTCAAGCTGTGCGTCCAGCTGTATTGCACAAGTTAGACCTCAAAAGGGTGAGTTTATTTTTTCAATCTTTCTTTTTTTTTAAGGAGAGCTCTGAAAGCCTTGGCAGGATGGCTCTTAAAAGGGCACTGATATCACCCTTCCATTTTGGAAGTCTTCAGCTCAACAAACACGAACCACTGAATATGAGGTGAATCTTTGAAGTAAGGTTGGCATATTTGAGCATTTCCAACAAAGACTATTTCTTTATTTTTGTTTGTGTGTGTTTATTTTGAATATGTCGGAATTTGTGGTCATTGGACCTGATGTTTGGCAAATGAAGGCGATGCAACCAACTGCTGGTCAAATAAATAAATGAAATAGGCTATATGGTGCAATTTAGCAATGATTTAACTGACTCTGCAGGAGATGTATTGTAAAGCAAACCAAATACAATAGCATTTCCCTGAGCCTTCTCCATAATGAACATTTGGAATTTCTGTGAAATGTTTCTCAAAGGTGGAAACAAATCTTAATCGGAAAATAACCTACAGACTCAAAGTCATACAATAAATAATGTGATAGATCCTGATGTAGATATGATATAAATCTGTATGGATTTCAAGATGCATTCTTCATGGCCTACCAGCTGTCTATCCTGTGTGAGTTTCAAAAGACTGTGGTGTTCGTACTGGCTCTTTAAATGGGGAAAAAGAAAATATCAAAGTAGCTGAGATTGTTCCACTGAAATATCAGCAACTACAGACTGCAACTTTATCATTTCAAAAATGCAATTGTTGTTCGAGGACAGGAGCCACTTAGGAAGCTTTTCTGTTTCCAATACAATTGAACATCCTGTATTAGCACAACAACAAACTATATTCTTTATCCATCATAAACAGCATTTAAGCCTGAAAATGTGGAGCTTGGCTGATGGTTCTAATGCCTCTCAGTCAAAGCTTTGGAATCGGTCGATAATTTTGTTTTTCATAAAATAAATCAGTTTAGCACACAAAACGTTGTTTATTTCAATTTGTGAAAAATGACACAAATCTTCAAGTCTAATGAGCTACAGAGCTTTTTTATTCAGTAATAACTGTCTGTATCCCTTGAATTCTGACATAGGCCTATACTCAATCTCTATTACTGAAAGATAACATTCTGTGTTTGTCCAGCATCTACTCAAACATATAGAATATATTGTTTTTAGAGTCTGATCGGATGATATTTGATATCAGTCTGACTTGGCTCTTTCTGACTGTAAGCAGACTAAGTGTGCAATCTAAATTTAAATCATAACCTAAGTCTACTGAACCTCAAATAAACCTCATGGTTTTTCAACTTCTTTTTGTCATCCGGATTCTTCCGCCTCGCATTCAGAGCATGCTAGGTGGGCTAAAGTCATGCTAGGTGAGCAAATGTCGTGGCTAGGCACGCTAATAGCATGCTAATGTACTGCTGCTTCTGCCTGAGTGACACACTCGCTGGGGTGTGCCAGTCACGGGCCAGCACATCTCCAACACACGTTTTTCCCCCCTCGCTCACCTGCTCCCGTGGCGTTCGTCTCTGGCTGAAGTCGGCTTGGGTTCGAGATTGTCATCTCCTCGCTCTTTTGAAGTGCCTCGCAGCGTGCTAACACATTTTAATACTTGATGCGAGTGGAGTCATGGGGGATCTTCTCCACCTGAAATTGAAAGAACATTCTGTCTCTCACTCTTGCATGTATTAATGTCCCTCCACCACCACCACCACCTCCACCACCCCTCCCTCTCAGCTAAAGGTAATGCAAAAAATTGTGTGGTGAACTTTATGGTTGATGCATCTCTGCATATGCTCTTGAGTATCAATCACCTCCAAGGCAACCAAATGGAAATGTATGACTGTGTCCAAATGAGTAATTCATGACCTGGTCTAATACCAAATTCCAAACCGCCTGAGTGATGGCACATAATTTTTGACTTCAATTGATTCATCAGATAACTTCACAGTATTCTTTTTTTCTCCTCTCTGGTACAGATGGTAGTATGCAAATCGAATTCATCATCAGTTATCATCGCCGTCAATGCAACCCGTGATTAACAGGAAGATGGAAAAAACAACTCTCTCTTTAAGTGTCATCCACCTCATGGCTTCATTTTGATTGAGAATGAGGAGTTAAGACAGCCATGCAGAAACCTTGTATCGCTCCCTCCCTCTCTCTCTCTCTCTTTCTCTGTCTCTAAAAACAAGTTCTCTTCTGAGTCAGAAACCATTGCATCATGCTCAGTGATTTTCAGTGACGCACCAGCCCTCATGCTTCCAAATGTCTAAGTTCAAAAGCCTGTTTGTTTGATTCTCAAAAAAAAAAAAAAAAAATCCATTTGCATAAATAATGAACCATGAAGCCTCATTCCGCAGGTCTACGCTGCTGCCTGGGAACAGAAATCACTTGAAAAAATGAAAGGATGAAAGCGCCTCACCACTAATGAAGCATCTGGACATTTTTCTTTTCTTTTTTTTTTCCATTTGTCTCCCCCTGGAAATGCTAACCATGCTGCTCTGATGCTCCGAGTGTTACGAGATGACACACGTGCGAGTCGAGAGCCAAGACTGGCAGTCTGTCTAGAAACATGAACGATAATTTGTCTGCTCCCTTCGACACTAGTCGTCTTAAATGAGGAAATTATAGTTTGGTTGCCATTTCCTTATGCTCTCTGATGCAACGCGGTAGAAACTCCTTTTTTTCTTAAAAAAAGAAATTATTTCACTCAACCTGCAAGGTTTAAAAGTAAGTGTAACTTAGTTTCCGAGTGATCTTTGTATTCACTTTGGCCCGCAGTGCAGCTGGGGAGGGGGGGAGCTTCGGGAGCCACACTGGGGCAGTTTGAGCCAAGATGGAGCCGAGAGCCTCGCTTTTTTATGGGCCAGTGTCGCTTATTTATGGTTCGTGCCAATGGAGGAGAATCAACAGGGAATGGAAGCTTTAAAGGGATATCTGGAGCAATCTGGCAGGGTTCAAATATCAATGTAAAGGTCAATTAAGCTTGATGTCCACTCTGAGTCGGCACAAAATGGCGTCTCCCGAGAGCTTAGCGAGCAGCTGAATTAATTAACAGCAACTTCACAGATAGAACTCTTTCGTGAATTGATTGTTCAGACACAGACTATAAAAGTCCTGCAAGGATGGGTATCTAATCTATAGACAATGTATCTATCTACATTTATGTCTGTATTTATATTTGTATGTATGTACTGTATATATGTCTGTACTGTGTGTATGTATGTATATATATTTGTCTGCTTGTCTGCATGTACTGTGTATGTATGTATGTGTGAATGTGTGTATGTATCCCTGTACAGCCCAGAAGTTGATTCATTAAGTTAGCATCCCATAACGACAGAGTGATACCTTGGCACTTTAATGGTTACTGTATTTATCCTGAGTTTTATGGCCTGCCTGCCCCACCTATCGTTATGACTGAAGATCCTTTTTCACTAAATCACTCAAGTGTCTCATCATGCATGTGCTGTCATTTTGAGGTAGTAAATATTGACATGCTTGTCTTGAAAACGTATCCTTTACCCGCTTTGACATCGGGCTTTAATTAATATATCTGAGTGAAATGTAAGACAAGCGGTCAATTTTTAGTGTGGTGAAATAACACCCCCGCCCCCAACCACTATCACTATAGGGCCTCCAAACACTGTCTATTACTACTGTCAGTCGTATTCAGTGCAGTAGTCATGCACTTCAGCCTCAGGTGGCCATTAAGTGCTTTGTTTTCTAAGGCCAGTTTGGTCTAGATCCATCCTTGTTTCAAAATCTTCATCCCTCTTCTAACATCTAAAGCAAAAAAAAAAAAATTAAGGAAAAATAAAATTAAACAGAAACAGTAAAAGAAAAGCACACACTCTGAAACACACACACACACACACACACACACACACACACACACACACAAACACACACACACACACACACACATTTACACACACACACTCACATGCACGCACGCACACACACACACACACACGACACACAGTCTCCTCTGACTGGGACTATGGACATTTTTAAAAGTACTTTCAGAAGAGCGGAAGAGAAGGGCCTGGCCTTGGGTGGCCGGGCCCAACACACCCAGGGCTGCCCGTCAGTAGATGCAACCTGACGGGGCATGTTTCTTTAACACACGCACACACACACACACACACACACACATCACGTACATACACTCTCTCTCTCTCTCTCTCTCTCTCTCTCTCTCTCCTCACCCACACACACACACCACGGGGAATGCATTACGGCAATATCAGAGGGACAGAAATAGCTAAATATTTCATCGTTCGTCTCCCGGTTACACCGACTTCCTCACGCTTTTTCCCTGCTGTCATAAATATGGGACAAGAGCAACTTGCTACACGCCGCTGTCAGAGAAGTCACAGCGCTGTGACTGGACTAAATATATCCAGAGTTTGGCGCTGGGTGACTACAAAACACTTTAAAGTATTCTGGGAATAGTATAGGTAGAAGCTTGGAAATTACTTGGTTTAATGAAAGTGATGGTGTCTTTGTGGGCTTGTTTTGTGTGTGGTGTGGTTTTTAGGTGTGTGTGTGTGTGTGTGTGTGTGCATGAGAGAAAGATATATTGTGTCTCCATTGTCTGCAGTCCTTAGCCAAAAGCTGATTCAGAAGAGAGATCCATTTAGACAAAATTCTTGTATACTTCCAAAGGGTGTGTGTGTGTTTGATAGTGTGTGTGTGCGTGTTTGGGTGTATTTGTCGATGTACTGTACATCTTTGTAACTATGATAGCACAAACACACACACACACACACACACACGTCTAATTGCTACATTAGTACCTCATGATGACACATCGCTGCTGTGCTTTTATCCTGATCCTGATCCTGTGCTTTTATGCGGCCCCATTGCCCAGTGCAGTGTCTAGCCCAGATGCCCCTGCTTCACGCCTCATTCATTGTACCTTGTCATCACTACAGAACTAATGGCCCTCTTGTGGGACAGTGGAATTCTACAACCCCCCCTTTCATTTGCACCCTTTCCAAGCTGACCCTACAGCGTGCGCAACTTTCTGTTAACGTATTAATTTCCCTTGGCTCGGAGTAAAAACGGCTTCTTAAGTGCAAACAATCACCGTGACAATCAACGCCTTGTTTTGAGTCGCGAAAACAATTACCGACTCCACGGGAGATGGCAGGGTTTTTGTTATTGTCGTTTTGAAGGATATCTCTCCTAACTCAAAGGGTGATTTTTGAAAATTTGACGGCAGCACCGTGCAATGAGTTGACACTATGTTTTGATGTTCCAGTGATATATATGTGAGAATTACTGCAGCCATTCATCCCCCACCATCTCTCTCTCTCTCTCTCTCTCTCTCGTTCTCTCTCTCTCACACGCACTCACACACACACACACACACACACACACACACACACACACACAAGACCACCATTAGGCTATTTACTTTCCTTTAAATAATTTTCCTTAATAATTAGTCTTTTATCTCCTCCAGAAAGTAGGTGAAGTAAGTTGTACTTGAAAGTAAGAATTGTGTGATACTACTACTTTGTGATCAAAATTCAAAATAATAAATAAATAATAAAAAAAAGAAATAAAAAAAATCTCCAAATGAAAATGAATTAGTCTTTTGAGTTATAGCTGGGGATGGGGTGATAAGAAAGGACAGGCCAGCCCAAACTGGTAATTAATCTCACAGTTGCCGTGGCAATGGTGCTACCTCAGCACTTCCTTATCCATCTCATCCATAGAACGCCTCACATATTTTACAAGGTGATTCATTCATTAAGTCCTGGACGGGCCGTGCCCGATATAGGAAGAGAAAATACTCACCCACCCACCCGTCCGTTAAATATATCCAAACATAAACGTGTTACGAGCCTGTGCAAATATATGTCTAGCTGACAAGTTAGTCATACACCCACCCTAGATCATCTGCAGGGATTTTGAAGTGCATAAAGAACTCGTGTCGCTCACATTTCACATTTATTCATTTAACAGACACATTCATTTCCAAAGGCAATTTGCAGATGCTATCTATTCATTAATAGTAGTTGTAGCCAGTAGCATTACGTCTTTGAAGAAATCACAGACCTCCACCCTCCTGTGATATCTAAGTGTATCCTCTCCCCCCATCTAAGGGATTAGACTACTGGCCCCTAAAAGCCTACCACTATGCAACCTCTCAGGGCATTACTTTCTGACCATCTGTGGTATTGTAAGTGGACAGTCTTGGAAGAAGAGGGCTCCATTTGGATCCATTGCTGGGTCTTCCATTTGCCAATGAGCCATCAACAAAGCACCTTACCAAGCAAGTCTACGCTCTTGCACTCTGACAGTTCCACAGCCCAGTTCACACGCACGCACGCACACACACACACAAATACACACACACACACACACACGCACAAACACACACACGCACACACACACAAATACACACACACACACACACACGCACAAACACACACACACATGCACAAACACACATACACACATACACAAATACACACACACACACACACAGAGAGAGACAGAATATTGAAACTTTGTTGCACAAAGTTGTAATGAGGTAAACCCCCCCCCACACACACACACACACACACACCAACACGACCACCACTATCCAGCTGTGATGTTGAGAACTATTAGAAATGGCACTATATAAAGTGGACTGGTGGCAGTACTGGGCCTCTGTGACAATTAAAAGCGATTCAATATGCCGTCCTCTCCCGCCATTAGCCCTCTCTTGCCCGCTGATCGCATCCAATTGCTGGCAAACAGGAGTAATTGTCTGTCACTGGAGAATACAATCCTCAAACGTAGTAGTTTAGTCTCTCATCCAGGCGGGCATGAATTTATTTTCTTGGGGAAAAGTGGCCATTTTGTGGGAAATATATAGAGTGGCAACGAAGGTGAAAGTGAGGAAAATTGTTGAAAATAGACAATTTCTGTTTTCATTTGAAAGGTGCTCTCTTGACAAAGTTGATGCCAATATGCTAGGCTATGTGTACATTGCTTCTTGGACCCAGTTCAAAAGGTCATTCCACCCCTGGGGCTGGTGCATTCATATCATATATTTTTTTTGAAAGCTGGAAGTCAGTCCAGGGCATCATAGAGCCATACATGCATGTCATACGAGTGTTCATCCTTTTGCTGTATTAGACACCACATTTGCATCATTTCGTGTGTGCATTTTATTTTATTTGCTTTGTGTGTGTGTGTGTGTGTGCGTCTGTGTGTGTGTGCGTGTGTGTTTTAGCTCATGTTCTCTGTTCTGCTATAGACTCAAATGGTCATGCCAATAAATCTTCAAATCTCCAAACCACTGTTACAGTATGACTCTTACGAAACCTACTTCACACCCCAGAGTTCTGCCTGCAGCTGCAAACACTATGAACTTTGTTTGTTGATCTTCACAGGTGTACACACACACACACACACCTCTGCGATGACATGTCTGCTGCCTAGCAGGAGAGGGCTTGGCTGCTGTGAAGAGTGGCAGCTGGCTGCTGGTGTCCTCTGCAGTCTCCTCCTCTGGCTCAGGAGCAGGTTGATTACACACACAAATGATGTACCACTGGTCTGATGGGAGGTCTCCACACAATGATGTTTGTGTGTGTGTGTGTGTGTGTGTGTGTGTGTGTCTATTTATGTGTGTGTGTGTGTGTGTGTGTGTGTACCTGTCCCTGTGTGTGAAATGCAGTGTTTTCGTGTCATTTTTTGTAGCCACAGTTTTTCTTTTTTTTTCCCTCCTCCTTTTTGTTGATGCCAATTGCATCCTCCCATTCTGTGGATGCTGTATATGTGTTTCACAGAGATAGAGAGAGAGAGAAAGAAAGAAAGAAAGAAAGAAAAACACTGAGGTGCTCTGGGGGCGTGTGCCATGGCAATGAATTGCATGTGTGGTTGCCATATACACTCAGGGTCCAAAGAGCCAAGGCTATGAAAACACCTTTTGTTGCGTCCAGCCAAAAGTTGATGATACCATCCACCACAGTGATTGACAGACACCATTTATGATACATGTTGTCACTCGCCTCTACGCAACTTTGCGACTTTTCCGTCTCTCAACTTCCCCAACTCCTTCTTACAGTCCAGTGTCTAGAGGGTCTGTGTCTCTGTTCCTGCTGAAATGCACGATTCTAAAAATGTTTTTTTGTCAAATTCATTGCGTTGTTGATCACATAGTGCTCTATTTTCCTGTTTTGTGTGTGCTCTCAAGAAGCTCTACTAATGGGAGACAAACAAAGTGACTTGGACTGAGCCATAGTATAATACTCTTCTGGTCCAATTAACAAATTGCATCAGGAGTCAGGAAAGGAAGTGTGTCATTTGTATTCTACTCATACAACAGGGTTGATCAGCAGTACAGCAGAGAGAGAGAGACACAGAGAGACAGAGAGAGAGACAGAGACTGACAGAGAGACAGAGAGAGAGGGAGAGAGACAGAGAGAGAGCGTGTGTGTGTGTGTGTGTGTGTGTTAGCCATTTCAGCACCACGGACAGCTACGTTCTCAAGCATACAGTACCTTTTCTCACTTGCAACAGCTGATCATTGAGATTGGCTGAATTTCTGAAGTAGGATTTTGTTTTATTCACATTATTATCATTTCCAGAATGACCATATGAATCAAACCATTAAACATCAACAAATGGAAAAATGTCAACAGGTCGATTGTATCTTAAAAGTCAGCCCAAATGTTTTCAACATCAGTCATGGAAAATGAAAACAAAATGAATAAGTACATCACAGCCTCCTGGTGTACTGGACTGACACAAGCTCTTTATCCAATTATGTCCATTTCTGTTCAGCAAACAAACGCCACATTGTGTTGAAAAGTTATGGGCTGGAAGGGAAGAATTTCATCAGGAGGCAGGCAAATATTTTTTTTCTTCTGCCCAAATTCACGCACACTCACTCCAACACACATTCAGTTCCTGCCTCCTTCAACATGCACGTGCACACACACACACACACACACACATACAGCACAGCACACACACACACACACACACACACACACACACACACACACACACTCACACTCACACTCACTCTCACTCAGTTCTTGTGTTTTTAGGTTCTGATTTAATAGATCCCCCTCTGCTGTTGACATTTTGCCCTGTGGAGGACAAACAGCTCAGCTCATCTCATAAAAGTTCACAGATCGATTTTGATCTCGGTGTTTGTCCAACACAAAGGCCAACGGGGGTGTAATTGAAAGTGCGTGGAGGAGCTGAAAGTGGACTCTCTCTCTCTCTCTCTCTCTCTCTCTCTCTCTCTCTCCTTCTCTTTGTGTATGCCATGTCCACCAGGGGAGCTTGGCTGGGATCATGACCCATGAGATGCTTAATGCACTATATGGTTTCTGACATAATCATGCTTCTGCATGGCCAGAAGCGATGTGTAAATACCGGAAGGTTCTTCATCCAGACACAACAGCCAGTCCTTGGGGCTGAGAATTAATACATGGGAGTGTTTTGCATTTCGCACTGTGTGAGGCATTAGCATGAGCAGTGTTGCTGGCCAATGTACCATTGGTTCTGGTACCTCTGATTCTTGTTCTGGTACCTTTCTAGTAATATTGAGTTTTTTTCGGGACTACTTTAATCGTAGGCAAATGATCATGATCATCCCGTCTCAACACATGGACGCGTTATGTAGCAGTCAATCATGCTAATTACCCTAGCAACAACCATTATAATGTGACCCTAGCAACCACCATATCAATCAGCATGATTACCCTAGCAACCAGCATAGCAACCGCATTATTTTTGCGTTTTGGCTTATTGGATGTTAACAGGTCCGTGTGCCCAAACTGCACCTGATCAAACCCACTCCTCGGAAATGCTGCGTGTCATCCTTACTCTTCTATTTTGTTCCTTTTTATCGTGTTATTTATTTATTAATTTTTATACTACAAAATGCGATAGCCTTTTGTCTTTTTGTTTTCTTTTTCTTTTTTCTACTTCAGTATACGGTGGCCTTTTGTTATCTAGTGTCCAAAGCATCTCAAGGCTGTAATATAATCTTGCTAATGTATTCAGTCAGAGTGGTCTAATTCGTCAATCAATAATGTAATACATTATTGATTGATTGCATACTATGAATTATAAATCTGGCATTTTGCACAGTGATGAAGGCTGTTTTAAAAAGTGGCCTACACTGATCCCCTCATTATGAATTCTGGACAACTCTATTGCTAAATTAAATCTCTACACTGACTCACCATTGTAGTAATACTGAATTCCCAGCAATGGGTGAAGTTTTATGAACTTATTTTTTCATTTTCATGGAGACAAATTGACAAGTGTGATTTATTTCCGCAGAGAGGATGTACAGGACTGAGAGTCGGTCATATCGTTTGAGGACTCCTCTGGTGTGTGCTTAACTCTCATTCTCTAGTTGTCTTGTGGCGTTTGCAAAGTAGTATTTACTCTTACTCCAAGGTCTCCTGTTGCGACGTAGCCTGAATGCTAATCCTCATTTGCAAGTTGCTTTGGATAAATGCATCAGCTAAACGGATAAGAGTGAATATTATGTTATATTATTAAGTTATATTATGTATTATGTTATATATATTTTGAAGTTATTTACGCGTGGATTTGTGCATGAGTGCACTTCTGGTTAGACACAAACTGCATTTCGTTGTCTCTGTACTTGTACTCTGCACAATGACAATAAAGTTGAATCTAATCTAATCTAATAATCTAATATGTCTTTGTTTAATTGCATTTCTTACGTTTTGTCACAAAATCAACAAGTGAAGTGACACGACCGAAGAACAGATGACCACTCATCTCTAAACACATCTTGACAGCCGAGTGCATTTTCCCTGAGAGCTCCACTGAGGGGCCTATCAGCAGCAGCACCGCTACACACACACACACACACACACACACACACACACACACTAAGGGGCCCGTGTAACTCTGAAGCATTGCCTATCAGCAGCAGCACCGCACACACACACACACACACACACACACACACACACACTGAGGGGCCCGTGTAACTCTGAAGCATTGCCTATCAGCAGCAGCACCACGCACACACACACACACACACACACACACACACACACACACTGAGGGGCCCGTGTAACTCTGAAGCAT